>NW_015506226.1:91468-93358 GCF_001515645.1 Sinocyclocheilus grahami | reverse complement strand
ATGTATTCATGTCCTGCATTAATCAGTGTGTAAATGCATCTAAATGCCACTTCAGAAGCAGCTTCTGTTTCCTCTGCATTGCAAAGATGAATTTTGTTGATTGATGCTTTCATTTGCTTGATAACAGCCCAAATGTCTAATTATAATTGACTGATTAAATATAAGAATTTGACTCAAATCATAATGCACACTTTTAGAAAAAATGGCTTTAAGGTAAAAATGAAAAGGTAAAAATCTATTTAAACTTATTGGAAAAGAATCATTTCTGTCACTGCTGTGAACTGACCACCATACAGAATATGAAGAATATAAAACATTTTTAGGAGTCAGCTGTCCACTGTAGTCCTTAAATTATCAGCACAGTAACACTCCGTCAAATTATTGTTATTGTCACTGAGAGATTGACAGCTAATATTAACCAATACAAAATCTGCATTAAAGTTAAGAATGTAAGGATAAAATCTGTTAATATATAATTTGTATATATAATTTGTTTTGATGCTCATACATTTTTGGTGAGTGCTCCTAAATTTTTACTGGTGCTCCTAACTTTTTGAAGTTGGGAGCACCAGTGCTACCAAGTTAAAAAGTTAATTTCGAGCCCTGCAACAGGTGTTGACATTTCACAACAGCACAGCAGTAATCACTTTATGAACTACCTTACTTTCAAGATCGATACTATTAGAGATACAATTGTAACCATGCAGCCGTCAGCTACAGTATCACATCAGATAGTGTGCTATAGATTCCCTGAGGAACAATTCCACTCATTCTCTACTATAGGAGAGGAAGAGTTGTATAAACTTGTTAAATCATCTAAACCGACAACATGTATGTTAGACCCTATTCCATCTAAGCTCCTAAAAGGGGTGCTTTCAGAAGTCATAGATCCTCTTCTGACAATTATTATTTTGTCATTTTCATTAGGATATGTCCCCAAAACCTTCAAACTGGCTGTTATTAAGCCTCTCATCAAAAAACCTCAACTTGACCCCAAAGAACTAGTTAATTACAGACCGATCTTATATCTCCCTTTTCTGTTCAAGATACTAGAAAAGGTAGTATCCTCACAATTATATTCCTTCTTAGAGAAAAATGGTATCTGTGAGGATTTCCAGTCAGGATTTAGACCGTATCATAGTACTGAGACTGCTCTCATTAGAGTTACAAATGACCTGCTCTTATCATCTGATCGTGGTTGTATCTCTCTATTAGTGCTACTGGATCTTAGCGCTGCTTTCGACACTATTGACCACGACATTCTTTTGAAAAGACTAGAAAACTTTTTTGGCATTAATGGAAGTGCATTAGCATGGTTCAAATCATACTTATCTGACCTCCATCAATTCGTAGCAGTGAATGAATAGGTATCATATCGATCACAAGTGCTGTATGGAGTACCTCAAGTGTCAGTACTAGGGCCGTTACTTTTCACGCTTTACATGTTACCCTTGGGAGATATCATCAGGAAACATGGTGTTAGCTTTCACTGTTATGCTGATGATACTCAGCTCTATATTTCTTTGCGGCCCGGTGAAGCATACCAATTTGAAAAACTAACGGAATGCAGAGTTGATATAAAAAACTGGATTTCTTTCTGCTAAATTCTGAAAAAACAAGAGGTGTTAATTATAGGACCTAAAAACTCTGCATGTAATAACCTAGAACACTGTCTAACACTTGATGGCTGCTCTGTCAATTCTTCGTCATCAGTTAGGAACCTAGGTGTGCTATATGATAGCAATCTTTCCTTTTGAAAGCCACGTTTCTAGTATTTGTAAAACTGCATTTTTCCATCTCAAAAATATATCTAAATTACGACCTATGCTCTCAATGTCAAATGCAGAAATGTTAATCCATGCGTTTATGACCTCAAGGTTAGATTATTGT
>NW_015506226.1:88496-90646 GCF_001515645.1 Sinocyclocheilus grahami | reverse complement strand
AACCTAGAACACTGTCTAACACTTGATGGCTGCTCTGTCAATTCTTCGTCATCAGTTAGGAACCTAGGTGTGCTGTTCGATAGCAATCTTTCCTTTGAAAGCCACGTTTCTAGCATTTGTAAAATTGCATTTGTCCATCTCAAAAATATATCTAAATTACGACCTATGCTCTCAATGTCAAATGCAGAAATGTTAATTCATGCGTTCATGACCTCAAGGTTAGATTATTGTAATGCTTTGTTGGGTGGTTGTTCTGCATGCTTAATAAACAAACTCCAGATGGTCCAAAATGCAGCAGCTAGAGTTCTTACTAGAACCAGGAAGTATGATCATATGGTTCTGTCAACACTGCACTGGCTCCCTAATAAACATTGTATAGATTTTAAAATCTTGCTTATTACTTATAAAGCCCTGAATGGTTTAGCACCTCAGTATTTGAATGAGCTCTTATTGCATTATAGTCCTCCACGTCCGGTGCGTTCTCAAAACTCTAGCAATTTGATAATTGCAAACCAGAACACAGTGGGATCTGCATTTGCAATAATCAGTCCCTGTAACATTCAACGTTATCGAACCACTTTTTGTGCAGTACGAGTAAAGGGGGAAAATGAAAGGATCCTTTAGTTAAATGTATAATATGTATAAAATGTATTTTAAAAAAAGACTATATATATTCTTAGACCCTGCTTTAAAAGTTCACAGTTTAAGTTTAAGTTAAGTTAATCATACAATGTCATAACATTTTGATCTGAACAAAATAATTACATCTGCTTAATATCAATGAAAAATAAAGTACTTGCAGGATTCATAAAGAAAACAAAACAATAAAATAAATACAGATGTTGAACATTCTCAGAACCTTTCAACTTGGATTTCACAGGTTTTTCAGTTTGTATTTATGTTCCGCATGGAATCGCCGAGCACTGCCCCAACTGCATAAAACGCCCCCACCACGAGAGAAAGCTGCAGCCGTGCGGCGACCCTACCGCCCGTTGCGCCCTGCACGAAGGCTCTTCTTGCGCCGCTCGCGCCACAGTCCCGGGGTGGACGTTAAAAGCCCAATTCTCTGTACCGGGCTCACTTGGAATTAATTAAATTAAATTCAAGTTTATTTGTATAGCGCTTTTCACAATGCAAATCATTGCAAAGCAACTTTACAGCAAATTAAGTGAAAAATCAATTAAAAGACGTAATCAAACAGATGATGAACACTATTAACAGCAATTATTATATGATGCAATCAAACTTATAGCAAAATGTGGTAGTTCTGTATGTTGTTTCAGGGTTGGCATCATCTGAGGTCCTCTGAGGGGTTGGCATCATCTCTTCTCAGATGTTCTGGATCCAGACTGAAGCTTGTGTAAATCCCAGTTACCGTGACAAAAACAGAGAAACAAATAGAGACATAATTAGCGTAGCTGCTGTTCCAACCAAGCAAAATTGATTTGTTTAACCCAAACTAAAGAATAATAATGTGCATTTGATCAGATATAACTGCAGTACAAGATTATGAGATGCGTTATTTGAAACAGCTTCTAATGTATTAGAGAAGATAGTGCCCATGTTGCTAGTCATTTCGTCTAGTTCATGTGTATTTATGGGTACACAGAGCAGTTGAGATAAATCAGGCAGGTTATTTGTGAATCTGTCTTTGGTGGCTGGAACAATAGTTCTGCCCGGATGATAACACAGAGCCATATAGTTAATATCAGTAATATGCAGCATGCACGATACAAGGAAATGGTCAGTAACATCATCACTTTGACGTGCGATATCTATATCAGTAAGATCAATTCCATGCGATATAATTAAATCTAGCGTATGATTAAAACGATGAGTGGGCCCGGTGACGTTTTGCTTGACTCCAAAAGAGTTTATTAGGTCAGTAAACGCAAATCCTAATGCATAATTTGTATTATCAATTACAACTGGAACCGTACCTGACAGTTCTTTGAACTGTTCGGCCCGATAATGGAAAAGCGGCTATTATTGCAATTTGGAATTACTATTAGGAATTTTTCTGTTAAAATATTTTTGTTTGTTTTTGCCAGTTTTCATAATGTAGGCAAATGTTTCTCAAATGACAATAATCCTTTCAGCTATAATAAAAAAAAAAAAAAAAAAAAAAAAAATTATTAATAAATATATAT
>NW_015506226.1:69392-88254 GCF_001515645.1 Sinocyclocheilus grahami | reverse complement strand
AAAAGAAAAAAATCTTTTTAATAAAAAAAAAAAAAAAAAAAAAAAAAAAAAAAATTATATATATATATATATATATATATTTCAGTTTAATATTATACTGTATGATGAAAATGTGACAAAGTTTTCATTGACTAAAACAAAGACTATAGAATACCCAAGACGTGTCACTCGTATTGTTTTGAATAGGGGAAAATTAAACACTCAATATGGCTGCTTAATCGAAGGAAGCCCCGCCTTTTGAGTAAAAGAGCCAATCGCTAATCAGTAAAGTCATTGCATCACTGCAGCTGCTGTTAGAAGTCCCGGGTGCTATAGAAACAGTCAGCGTTCTGAGACGTGCACTTAGGACTGCGCATGCACATTGTCTGGTCTAGCCTGAAAAATAAGCTTTTTAGCGCTATTTGAGCAAAAGAAACAACATTTATGAAACCGTTGTCAGATTTCATTGATTTCAAATATGAAATTTAATCATCAACTTGGGGAACAGTTTTGGAGAATTTGATATTTTCCCATTCAAAGAGATAGGAGCTGCGCTTGCATGCTCGAGAGGTGTTTCAAAGATGGCCTCAGAGTGAAATGACTTGCCTTAAAGGGACTTTAACTAAAACTAGACTAAAAAGCTCAGACATTTAGTCGACTACAACTTGACTAAACAAAAACAGGACAAGGTTGACTAAATATGATAATAACTAAAAAGTACATTTGACACCAGGACTAAGACTAATTTAAAAAATGGCTGACAAAATTAACACTATGTTGCCTTGGGGATATGTAACCCAAAATCCAATGTATTGTCATTAGTGGTTCAACAGATCACAAAACTCACGGTTCGGATCACATTGTGGGTCTTGAGTCACAGATCGGATCATTTTTCGGATCAGCAAGAAAAAAATAATTACTTATATCCATGTAACTTTGAGTCTTACCTTTCAGATAGGTCCTTCAAAGTATCTTGGGGAGGTGAGGTGTCCAAGTCGCAACATCTAACTACTGGGGTGCCTCAGGGCTCAGTTTTTGGACAACTTCTCTTCTCTGTCTACATGGCATCATTAGGTTCTGTCATTCAGAAACATGGCTTTTCATACCACTGCTATGCTGATGACACTCAACTCTACCTCTCATTCCATCCTGATGATCCGACGATAGCGGCTCGCATCTCAGCTTGTCTAACAGACATTTCTTGCTGGATGAAGGACCATCACCTTCAACTCAACCTTGCCAAGACAGAACTGCTTGTGGTTCCAGCAAACCCATTGTTTCATCACAATTTCACCATCCAGTTAGGCACATCAACCATAACTCCTTCAAAAACAGAAAGCTTGGAGTTATGATTGATGATCAGCTTACTTTCTCAGGCCACATTGCTAAAACTGTCTGGTCCTGCAGATTTGCTTTATTCAACATCAAGAAGATCAGGCCCTTTCTTTTGGAACATGCTTCACATCTCCTTGTTCAAGCTCTTGTTCTGTCCAGGCTGGACTATTGCAATGCTCTCTTGGCAGGTCTTCCAGCCAGTTCTATCAAACCTTTACAATTAATCCAGAACGCGGCAGCAAGATTAATTTTTAATGAGCCAAAAAATAATGCACGTCACATCAATTTGCACTGGCTACCAATAGCTGCTTGCATAAAATTCAAGGCATTGATGTTTGCCTACAAAACCACCATTGGCTCTGCACCCCTTTACCTAAATTCATTACTTCAGACTTATGTGCCCTCTAGAAGCTTGCAAGTGAACGTCACTTTATTGGGCCATCCCAAAGAAGCACAAAATCACTTTTACGGACTTTTAAATTAAATGTTCCCTCCTGGTGGAATGACCTGCCCAACTCAATCCGAGCAGCTGATTCCTTAGCCATCTTCAAGAATCGGCTAAAAACACATATCTTCCATCTTTATTTGACCCTCTAACTCTAGCACTCTCTATTCTAATTCTATTCTTTAAAACACTTGTCCCTTTTAGATTTGCACTCTATTCATTTGCTGCTTGTTTTCTTTAAAAAAACAAAAAAAAACTAACACTTACTTTCTAATCTTTTTGTATTCTATCAGTTTTCTTTATATTTATTATACAATTAACAAAAGCAAAAAAGACCTCTAACACTAGCTTGCTCTATTCTTTTTCTATTCTATCGGTTTTCTTTTTATTTATTATACTATTAAAAAAAACCTTGCTACGTGTACTGCGTTAAGCTAACTGAGACTTGTTATAGCACTTGTATATCTTTGCTCTTTTGTTGATTTTTATTGCTTCCATTGTCCTCATTTGTAAGGCGTTTTGGATAAAAGCGTCTGCTAAATGACTAAATGTAAATGTAACTTTGCTTTCCTTTTTATTACTTAAAGCACACTTTAAGTACTTCTTCAATGTACAATGCATGAAAACTACTAGCCTAACTAAGAAAGTTAAAACATGATTAAAGGTAAGTGAAACAGTCAGTAAAATAAATAAATAAAACTAAATAACTAACTAACTAAATAAATAAATAAAACCAATTAAACAAATTACAAGCATAGATAAACACAATATAAAAAAGGCTGCATTTACACTTAACATTAACATGTGACCTGTAGCCGGATGTTGTCCACATACACATTGAAAAGACAAGTGTAAACGCGCTTCTGATCGGAATGTTATACGATCAGCGTGTCCTGGTCCAGAGATGGTCGAGGACGCATTGTGATCGTATCTCAGTGTAATGTAAATGCAATCCAGACATCGTGTCTGCATTCGCAGGTTGACGTCACACAAAACACTACCCCCTCTCTCCCAAATTGTCAGAAGGAAACAGAGCAACAACAGAACCTGAATTCACACATATCTGAATTATCACACACCTGCAGTTGTCACGCCACGCCGCAACAGCGTGAGGCTGTTTACACTGGACACGACAAAGGAACTGTTGCAAATCATTTGAACTTTTGTGTCAGTACATCATAAACAGAACGAGGCAACAGTTTACTGTCTGGGATTTGCCGCATCCAGTGTAGACAGCATCACTGATTATAATGTGTTCTATAGTATTTTGTTGCGTCGCACCGCTCGCGTCCGGTGTAACACTTATTTAAATATTGCGTGGGAAAGAGAGATCCGATCGGTTATCCAGATAGAGAAATCACTTGATGTTGCCAAGTATAAACGCGCCGTGTCTTGATTGACTGATGATCCGATCTGCTTGATCGGATCACAGTGATCGCATGTTAATGCCAATTCTAAACGCAGCCAAAATTACAAAATAAGGTCTCCGATACAGACAGCAGCAGGTATTTATAGGCTGCTATCCCTTTAAGGCCTGATGTGCAAATCCAATATAATGATACACATCTGCTTTCTTTCTGAGCTGTTTTTGTTCACTTAAGACATAACCAACTGCGTTTACGAGAATAATTGCTGAGATGGGTATTTTATTTGTGTGTGTCTATTAAGATGCAAAGAGATGCGAAAGAGGAATCAACTCTGTGTTCATGCACTGTTTTAAACGGGCCTCTGTGTGTGTGGCTGTGTGCACAGAAAAAAAGAGCAGGAGTACCGAATCGAGTTTTCTTTCACCTGTTCTTTCACTGGCATGGTTTAACATCACTTGAATGTGTAAATTGGCAAAACAAAACACATATAAATGATAAAATTTAACTCTATGATGTTAAATTTTGCATTTAATCCACAAATCACATGCGTGCCAAACCGTGGGTCCTGGTCCGTACAGTTCACGGATCAACTACGATCCATTCAACCCCTAATTGTCATTCATCTTACTTATACAATGACTAATAAATAAAAGTAGGGATAGGCATATAATACAAAGCCTTAAATCCCATAATCTGCGTTGTCTCAAATATTTCAAAATTTGCAATATTACAACTGTAAGTCCTTTGTGGTATGAATCACCCCATGGAGCTGTTTCTGATTGCTGACTCTGTGACCACAATGTAAGCATTGTGGTCACCCACATGCAGTTTTATGAGAGGTCCATTTTGATTTTAAACAAGAAATCTCTCCTGTTAAACATTACTTGGTGTTATTGGGAAAAATGGTCCAGCTGAGAAAAGAAATGAGAGTCTGTTTATTTTTTTTACTTTTTGATGTGTTAGAAGCCATAATTATGCAACTTATCACAAAAGTTCTGAGATAAAGTTGTGTCCAGATGTGGTCTAGCTGCCTATGTTTAAATATTCATCATATATATCTGTTTTTACATTTTACATCTGTAAAAAAAATTTTTTACTTTTATTTGCTTCTTTGGGGGTGATGCATTGCTAATTCACTTAAATAGTTGCACAGCACTCGAAAATGTCCATGAACGGTTATTCCAGAGGTAGGTTTTCCAACACAGCAGGAAGAAAAAATACTAATTGAGAGTGCACATGTGAAACTAGACAGAGTGTGTGTTTGTGTGTGAAAGTATTAGTAGCATTTCTGATTAGTCTGAGGAGAGTGAGCAGGTCTTGGAAGGAACCTTGGTGCCTGACAGTCTCTCAGAGTGTAGGGCACTGATCTGAAGCATGAGAGGAGCTGTTTGGAGAACCTGGGAGTTTAACAGCAGAATGATAATGTGTAACATATTTTACTAGCTCTTAGTGTAAGAAATTCAGGTCTTCAGCTCACATTCTCATCTTTTACTCATCTCATTAATAAGTGTATCCTAATGAGTTATTCCATGTTTCACTCTGTCCATCACAGTGTATTACTAGCTTCGGAAAATAAACCACTCGAAAGTCACCATGTTTACGAGACACTAATCAAACATGTTGGACTTTGACGCAGATGCTGGGTTAGGCAGAAAATGTTGATACAAGCACAAATCTGTTTTCTATTTTTCCGTAACTCTAACAAAAATTTTGTTTGGGAGTATTATTTGTTGCTGTTAATCATCTTGAGTTTCCACATGTGTGATTATACCTGTTTGGAGTATGTTGAATAGTGTATGAGAATAGTTTTAAAAATTTGACTTACTGAAGACCAGTGTTGGGGAGTAACTAGTTACATGTAATGGGATTACGTAATTGAATTACAAAATAAAAATAATTGTAATCAGTTACAGTTACTGAGAAAAAATGTGTAATTAAATTAGTTACTTATGAAAATGTTAAGGATTACAAAGGGGGTTACATCTGTTTTTTTTCACACACACCCCCACATACAGATTTAATTGATTTCTTTCATAAATTGCAGTGACTGCTCTAAAATATGAAACACCAATGTTTCATGAGTTTAGAACATGCTTATTCGATAACTCGATAATTTCCTATATGAGTTTATGTATAGCTATGCTTCATTTTTTTTTTAAAGATTAACAGTTTTTTTCCCAAGGCATTGTTAGATTCCAGTGTTTACTGTCATAGCTGTGTAAAGATTTGATTTCAAAAACAGTATCATAGATAATAAAATATTTCTTGTTATGATTTTAAATAAGTATTTAACCTCAGAATGATCTCAAAGTAAGTCTGATTTTGTGGTGGCTGTGCTTCAAAAGGGACATTGATCTTCCACAAGTTGATATGATTCTTTAGGGTCTTCATGAAAGACCTCTGTGAAGTTGACCCCCCACCCAACGCAAAATGTCGGCAAAATAGTCGCAATTGTTTGTGCTCCGTTTGTGCTGGTTTGTGCTGTAAAAATTTTCGTTTGTGCTGCTTTGGTTTTTTAGATATTAAAATAATATTTATAGGTCATTCTGAGGTCACTCGGCCCCCCAACATACTCCAAATTCACCCCAAATAGTCTCATTTGTTTGTGCTTCGTTTGTGCTGGTTTGTGCAGGTAAAAGTTTCGTTTGTGCTGCTTCGGTTTTTAAAATATTAGACATTGAATTATGTGCAATGATGTCACCAGCCCCCCACATGCTCCAAATTCACCCAAAACAGGCTCAATCGTTTGTGCTTTGTTTGTGCTGATTTGTACAGGTAAAAGTTTAGTTTGTGCTGCTTCGGTTTTTAAAATATTAGACACTGAATTATAGGCGATGACGTCACTCAGCCCCCCCCACATGCTCCAAATTCATGAAAAATTATCTTGTTTGTTTGTGCTTCATTTGTGCTGGTTTGTGCCGTAAAAAAATTAGTTTGTGCTGCTTCAGTTTTTAAGATATTAAAATAATATTTATTGCTCATTTTCTGAGGTCACTCAGCCCCCCACTGCTCCAAAATTGACCCCAAATAAGTTTGTTTGTTTGTGCTTCGTTTATGCTGGTTTGTGCAGGTAAAAGTTTTGTTTGTGCTGCTTCGGTTTTTAAAATATTAGTAAATGCTGAGGCCCATCCCCACAGTAAAAAGAAAACCAAAAAATGAGGGAGTACCCTTTTCAAATTTTTTTCTGCGGAAAAAAAAATGGAGAGATTGCGCGGGCGCCTCCATATCATATAGTAATACTATAATACTCCGACAAATACTTGGCATGCGCATAGGCTATATAGCGATTTTATTTCATATACAAATAATAATAATAATACCCTGTTTTGGTCATATTTACTATTAATTGCCCAGCTCCCCATCAATGATCTAGCACAGAGACATATAGTTCTAAACTGAATGTGCAAGAGAAGCATTAGCCTACTTCTAATTTGGCCAAAGAAAATCTGTTAAAATCTAAATTTTTCTATATTAATTTGTGCATTTTTTCAATTGTTTATTAAAGGTGCAAAAAGTCATAAAAAAATCTATATTTTACTTTTTCGGGCAGCATTTTGTGTACGGTTCTAATTTCAAATTTGGTTTTCAGGATGGCATTTAAAAATACAACAATCCTTCTTTTTTCATTTTTTTCGTCATGGTAAAAAAGGAAAAATTAATGGATGCAAAAGTATAGGCTACACGGACCTGGAAACAGTAGGCTATTGCATGTTTTATTTGTGCGCAGAAACGAAAATAGGCCTATGTATATCAAGTCTTTATTTTTTTAATGTAAAGACATAATGAAATAGGCCAAGTTTTTTTTTTTTTTCGTTTAATTGGTCTAATTGAACAAATATTGCTACTAACAATTAAGTGACTGCGACTATTTCATGTGATTTGGTTTGCTGTTTCAATTTATTACTTATTACTTCAACTGTATTGTTAAAAAAGACAGTAAAAACAAAAATACCGGTACAAACCAGCACAAACAAACAAGACTATTGGGGTAAATTTGGAGCATGTGGGGGGCATCAAAATTGACATCAAAATTATCATTAAATATTATTTTAATATCTAGAAAACCGAAGCAGCACAAGCAAAACTTTTACCTGCACAAACCAGCACAAATGAAGCACAAACAAAGAAGATTATTTTGGGTGAATTTGGAGCATGTGGGGGGCATCAAAATTGACATCAAAATTATCATTAAATATTATTTTAATATCTTAAAAACCGAAGCAGCACAAACGAAACTTTTACCTGTACATACCAGCACAAACGAAGCACAACCAAACAAACCTATTTGGGGTCAATTTTGGAGCAGTGGGGGGCTGAGTGACCTCAGAAAATGAGCAATAAATATTATTTTAATATCTTAAAAACCGAAGCAGCACAAACTAATTTTTTTACGGCACAAACGAAGCACAAACAAACCAGAACATTTTTTGTGAATTTGGAGCATGTGGGGGGCTGGTGACGTCATCGCATATAATTCAATGTCTAATATTCTAAAAACCGAAGCAGCACAAACAAAACTTTTACCTGCACAAACCAGCACAAACGAAGCACAAACAAATGAGACTATTTGGGGTGAATTTGGAGTATGTTGGGGGGCTGAGTGACCTCAGAATGACCTATAAATATTATTTTAATATCTAAAAAACCAAAGCAGCACAAACGAAAATTTTTACAGCACAAACGGAGCACAAACGATTGAGACTATTTTGCCAACGTTTTGCGTTGGGTGGGGGGCCAACTTCACGGAGGTCTTCATGAACGGTCTGCAACATACTTTGGTTATAATTCCTCAGTGGTCGTGTAAAACCACGCTTTTTACCTTGCTCTGCTCACAGCGACTCATTTTGGGCATTGTCCCTTTAAATGCTAATGAGCTCTGCTCACCCGCCCCTTTCTTCGTGGAAGAGCAAAGGCGATTTGCAAATAATCATAAAAAATATAAAGTGTCAGACTTACTTCTTCTGGAGGTGCAGCTGGATCACGAACACTAGGTACTGATCTAGCCTTGAGTTTTAACTTTTTAACAAAACCTGCCTTGAAAATCAAAACGGCTTGATAATTGAGACTGTTTAGGATTCTGGGGAATTAAAAAAAAATGAGTGAATGGATTTTTAATCATTGTAGGGTGGTTGTGTCCACACACTGTTAAGATACATTTATATGCAAACACCATGTAAAAGTGAATTTTGCATCCAATGTCTTACCCTGCCTAGTTTACATGTTTAAAAATGATAAACAGGTGAAAACATTAAAAATGTAGAAAAGTAATCAAAAGGTAATCAAATGTAATCAGTTACATTACTTTAATAAAGTAATTGAAAAGTTACACTACTTATTACATTTTAAGTAGGGTAACTTGTAATCTGTAACCTATTACATTTCCAAAGTAACCTTCCCAACACTGCTGAAGACATACAGTATATGTTCAATATTAATAGACCATGTTATTGTTATTTGCTGTAATGGCAGTTAATTTGACTCATAAGTCATCTCTTTTCTATGTTTCCATCTTTATGTAGACTCCCATGAACCAGGCTTCTACACGGTCTCACTGCATCTTTACCATTCACCTGTGCAGCAAAGAGCTGGGTTCAGCCATGGTGCGGTGCTCCAAGTTGCACCTGGTGGATCTGGCTGGGTCTGAAAGAGTGGGAAAGTCAGGTGTGGGTGGTCAGATCCTAACAGAAGCAAAATATATTAACCTCTCGCTGCACTACTTGGAGCAGGTCAGAGGACTTTATTTGTTATTTTTTTAAGGTGCACTATGGAATTTTGCCCTCTCTAACCATGTGGTTGAAACATGGAATTCCAAGTCACTTTCAGAAATGTTTTATGTTGTGCTTTCAGCTCTTTTATGCTGATAAATTTGAGGTTTTGAGGTTTATTCATAGTTGCTTTTGATTACCATATCAGTACAGATCAGCACATATATGAAAAATGTAATCTGACTCTGAGCAAGTAGCATATGTGCCACCATAGTAGCCAGACCTTTTCTGTTCTAGAATATAATGTACATATAAACATACAAGGACAAACAGTGTAAACATTAAATTTCCTGCCAAGTCTGATCTAGCGGTTCAAAATATAAATCATTATTTTAAGCTTATAGAGAATTGGGGTAATGCGAGAATGCCGTTTTGAACACAGTTTTTCCATGTACTTGCTCAGTAATGAAATTTTTTTCATTTTTACCCAAATCTCCATAGTGCACTCAAAAATTATGATTTGAAATATATTGAAAAAATAATTTTAATTTAAATAATTTTGAATATAAACCTTTGTTTATATTGATATTACCCTTCTGGATTTTAAAATGAGTTTTAATCATATTACTGAAGCCACAATTTGGTGGGTTTTATTTGCTGTCTGGTTTAGGTCATCATAGCCCTGTCGGAGAAGAATAGATCCCACATCCCTTACCGCAATTCCATGATGACCTCTGTGCTTAGAGACAGTTTGGGTGGTAACTGTATGACCACCATGATCGCTGCTGTGTCTGTGGAGAGGAGGAACACTGATGTACATCTCTTAAACTCAAATTTAAAAAAATTGTGCACAAAAAAATGAATTTGTTTGAAATTTTGACATCACTCTTGCACATCATTCTCTCTCTTTTTGTCAGGAGTCTATATCCACCTGTCGTTTTGCTCAAAGAGTGGCTTTCATTAAGAATGATGCTTTGCTCAATGAAGAACTGGATCCTGCTCTGGTAAGTCTGACATTATCATCTGACTTTATTTCTTTAAAAAATATCCTGTTAAATGTATTTTTTTAAATGGTAGGCAGCTGGTTCCACTCAATCTGGAATTTTGCATAAATGCAAAAAATTTCCCCACGAAATGCAAACAGACAGTGACTTCTGTGTGAGCTGTGCTTCATGCATCAATGTACTATCGACAGTATGCAAAGGACCTTTTTTTGTCTGTGACTACACCTTCAGAGATCGAAAATCATAGACACCCCAAACTTGGCAGGATGCTCAGGCACACAGACACACATCCGACACCAAGTAGCACTATAATAAGGCAATTTAGCTTTTGGATCATAACTCTGGAACCCTAAGGGTTAGAGATAAATTGCCCTGAATCCTTAAGTTAATATCTACAGAATGTAGATCTTCATTTTCATTTATAATATTTTTCAGTAATTTAAAATTTACAAAGAACCCTACTTTTTCGAAGTACTCTTAGGCTCTTCACCAAATTTTGCACATGGTAGCTAGTACTGTTATGTTTCACTGTAAATTCATGGTAACCCATATTCAGGCTTTTAATTTCTTTACAGAATTGCCAGTTAATGCAGCTTAATTACCTTCCACATTTTTAGTTCGTTGCTGCTTGGAATAACAAACAGCTGTTCCAAAAGCATGGGTATATCACCCAACAAAGTTCTAAGAGTGAAACGGTATATTTGAAAAGCTTCAGAAATACCAGCTGCTTAAGTATCTTTTAAAGTATCTGCATCATAACACGCACAGCATTTTGTACTTCCCAAATTCCCCTAGAGATGTTGACTCTTACATTGACACCTACCTTTTGATACTCACCTGCGATTCCACGAACAGTCTCCTAGTCATCACCTTCTCATTCACAAGTCAACTCCAAGTCTCCAAGTTGTCTCCTGGTACTCATTTACATTTAATCATTTAGCAGATGCTTTTATCCAAAGCGACTTGCAAATGAGGCGAACAATAAAAACAATCAGACCAACAAGAGAGCAACAGTATACAAGTGCTGTGACAAGTCTCAGTTAGTCTAGCACAGTACACATAGCAGGGAACAACGCTAAGGATTTTGTGGTTCAAATTTTTACTTGCCCTGCCAACATTTTCACTGGCCCTGCCACAAAAAAATAAAATAGTTGCTGTTATCATTGTTTTTGATCTTATCTTGTATTCTAATAAATAAGCTTATATGACACCATTATTTTAGATACCAATTAGATTTTACAATTCTCTATTTCAATTTTGATACCACAGCTAAAATCACTAGCCAAAAATAAACATAAATATAAAGTCTAAACATTATTAAAGACAAGTGACAGCCAGTAAATAAAAACAAATTTACAAATTACAAGTAATAGCACAATTAAATATAGGCCTATAGCACAAAGATGAATGAAATTATGCTTTAGGTTATGTTTGTAGTATGTTCAGGCAAAGAAATGGAAAAATCACACATAAAATAACATTTGCATATTATTAACTCTGTGTTGCACCTTGATTTTTCATAACCATTTGAAATTAGAAGCAGACACTGCATTTTAATCATGAATTGATCCCAAAAAACCCCCCAAAAAACAATACATGTGCAATGTTTGATTTTTATTAGACTGTATAATTTAAAAATCTGAAGCAAAATCAGAGTGGTCTGACTTTAGCTTTGTGAAATTATGCTACAAAAAACATCTACATGACACAGAAACAGTAGACGGGCTGAATGAGACGCAGATTCACTCTTTGACAGCAGGCGGCGGTTATGGACCAGTGATAGAGCATTTCCTTGGTTACTGCTGTAAACACAGCAGCGCTAATTTAAATGCATTATACGGAGACAAAGAAAACACCATTTCTAAAAACAGCCAGTTCCCCTCAGAAACACATTCATATAAAATTCAGTGTTTGGATTTTCTTCCAATATTTTGCACATCGTGAACAGTGATCTTGCTCTGACTTCTACAGTATGTTCTCCTTTTTGTGTCTGACTTCATAGTCTCTGGCCTCTGTTAACGGCCGTTTACAGACTAATTATAATTAAATAATAACGTAATATTTCCACACAAATGGCATTTGGGACAATTATTGCAGTGCAGTTTGTGTGCAAGCACGGAACAGAAGATAGTCTGAAATATAAAAAAAATGGATGGTCGATCGGGGCATCTATTCTCCACTGTATAAATTAAATATAGATTAATCATTGTTAAAGCTACAAAGTTACTTGCCAAGAGGGGTATTTTGACATACTTTTGTATGTATTTGCCCGTTCAGGGGGCTCATGCGTGTCAGAGATGCGGCTGTCTGTGAGCATGCTGTTCAAAAACAAAGAACAAAGTACGCGAGTACTGAATGTAGTTGTCTTTGCGCACAAATGCTTTTTAATCACTTGAATTTTTTAATTAACAAGGCTTAAAAACACATGCAAATGATAAAATGTCATGACGACGCTGCAGTGGCCCATTGTTGGGCCCTGCATAGCAAGGTGTTTTTTTTTTAATGAGCTAGAGAGAATAGAATAGAATAGAATAGAATAGAATAGAATAGAATAGAATAGAATAGAATAGAATAGAATAGAATAGAATAGAATAGAATAGAATAGAATAGAATAGAATAGAATAGAATAGAATAGAATAGGAGAGAATAGAATAGAATAGAATAGAATAGAATAGAATAGAATAGAATAGAATAGGTAAGTGCTAGTATTAATTGGTCAAGTGCTGGCGAAAAAGATGTGTCTTTAGAAGTTTCTTGAAAATGGCTAAAGACTTTGACGCTCGAATTGTGATAGGCAGGTCGTTTCACTAGCTGGGTACAGTCCAGGAAAACGTCCGTGAGAGTGATTTTGTGTCTGTTTGGGATGGCACCACAAGGCGTCATTCACTTGCAGAAAGCAAGCTTCTGGATGGAGCATAAGTCTGAATTAGCAAGTTTAGGTATATTGGTGCAGCGCCAGTGGTTGTCTTATAGGCAAACATCAATACCTTGAATTTGATGTGAGCAACTATTGGCAGCCAATGCAAACTGATAAAAAGAGGTGTGGCGTGGGCTTTCTTCGGCTTGTTGAAGACCACTCTCACTGCTGCATTCTGAATCAGTTGCAGAGGCTTGATAGGACATGCCAGAAGGCCCGCCAAGAAAGCATTACAATATTCCAGTCTGGAGAGAACAAGAGGTTGGACAAAAAGTTGTGCGGCTTGCTCTTATAGGAAGGGTCTAATCTTCCTAATGTTGTATAAGGCAAATCTGCAGGACCGGGCTGTTGTAGCAGTATGGTCTGTGAAGCTTAACTGATCATCAATCACAACTCTTAAGATTCCTGGCTATCCTGGAAGGGAGTTATGGTTGACGAACATAGCTGTACTGTATAGAGAAGTTGTGATGAAGTGCTGGGTTGGCTGTAACCACGAACAGTTCTGTCTTGAAGGTTGAGCTGAAGGTGATGGTCCTTCATCCACCCTGAAATATCTCTCAGACAGGCTGCAATTTGAACAGCTACTGTTGGATCATCTGGCTGGAATGAGAAGTATAGTTAAGTGTCATCAGCATAGCAGTGATAGGAAAAGCCATTCTTATGAATGACAGATCCTAATGATGACATGTAGATGGAGAAGAGAAGTGGACCAAGCACTGAGCCCTGATGAACCCCAATAGCAAGAAGTGGTGATTTGGAAACCTCACCCCTCCAAGACACCCCGAAGGACCTACCTGAAAGGTAAGGCTTGAACCAATGGAGTGCAGTTCCTGAGATGCCCATCTTCATTTTAACTGTACAAAAGCAGCAGACAGACCCAGCAAGATGACTACTGAGGATTTGGAAGCTGGTCTTGCCAGTCTCAGGGCTTCAGTACCCGAGAGCAGGGCAGTCTCTTTTGCTTTTGAAGCCAGATTGGTTGTTGGTAAACCTCTCTGTGTTCTTCGTCTCGTCTGCTCCACCAGTGTGTATGTGTGCATCATTGTCAAACTGCAAAGATGAGAACTCTGTCATTCCGTATGTTGTTTCCATATTCATCCACTGAAATTTCTTTTCATCTGCATTTGTTGGTATCCTGCTGTCAGTTTGATAAATTGTGTTCATCAGTTCTTCCTCTCTCATCCCTGTATTTGGGTTTACCCTGACAGAAGGCCAGGCCCCAATAGCAACCGAAATGAACCCAGCAGGATTTACCATTCACACCCCTGAAGACATTCTTCTCTCCCTCTCAAAAGATGACCTTCCCCTGGAAGACTATGTGGAGGAGTTCCTTGAGCTTAGCCACCTGGTGTCCTTGAGTGATGGCACCTTAACGACCTGTTTTGGAGTGGGCTGAATGACCACCTGTTCAGTTTGCTGACAGCGGGAGCTACCACCTGCACACTGGTGCAATACATGATGTTTTCTGTGCTGTAACTGAGTGGCTTGCCATTCACTGTAGGCAAGATGGAAGAGGAGGACATCGCCACTTAGCAACAACCTCTCCAGCCCATGTCCACCATCCATTCATCATCCATATTCCCGTGACCCCAGCCACCTCGGAAATCCTCCCTAGTCCTTTCCCATGCACTCACACACCCACCACAAGCCCAGAGTCTGACAAAGTGTGTGAACCAGCCACAATGTGATGGAGCTCAGAAGCTTGAGCCTGAGTCATTGTTTATCACGGAGCCCAAACCTGCACTCTCTACATGTATGGGCTATAAACCAGAGCCCACCACAGACCCGGAGGCTGAGAATCTATGCCCCTGAGCCCTGGTATCTATGTTCTTTCCTGATGGAGTGGTTGGAGTTAGACATCGTGGAGCAGAGTTCCACTCATCTTCCTAACCTTGAAGTCTATTCCCCCCCAAATGAACTCCTTGATTCCCTGAACACCTCCTACTTCCGTGCCTCATCTCCGCTGCTGCTTCCATCTAGCCTCAGGTCTCCATAGCCTTCGCTGGTCCCACCCGGCTTTCAAGTCTCCTCATCTCTGCTGGTTCCACCAAGCCCTAGGTCTCCTTTGTCTCTACTGGTACTGCCCAGTCCTAAGTCTCCTTCGTCGGCCAGTGCCAATTACCCTTTGGCTCCCCTTTGGCTTCTCATTCCCTCAGCTCTAACTGGATTTGTCAGTCTTCAGCTCCCTCATGTCTCCCATGTGTTTCACTTTGTGCAGGGTTTGATTGGTGTGTAGAGTTGCGGTCTATGTAGAGCATTCCAAATCAGTCACTTATGAGGTTCCATTTCTGTTAGGATGATACCTAAAAAACCTTATCAGTCATTACCCTGCATCCACCACAGTCTCCTGGTCTCTGGTTGCACTTCATCCTTCCATCCCTCAGGTTCCACTGGGCTTCTCCTTCCCTCTGGTCCCGCATACCCACAGTTCCACCTTGGCCCTCCTGGCCTACTGTGTCACCTCGGATCTCCTTAGCTTCACCTGGGATTCCAGTCCCAGCTCCACCTCTGGCAGGCAGGCAGGCTCCTAGCTCCACCCATGCCATGCTGTCACTCTGCTCATATACCCATTATCCTCTGCTCATATACATTACCCAGCATCCTTTACTGTTCCCACCTGCTGTCCCTCTGCCATCACCTCCACCTGTCCCTTGTTAGCACCCAATCACAATGCTACAAAGATTATAATGCTAAGACTTGCAAGATGATCTGATTAAGAGAGTAAATAACATTTCAAGAACACTAGAGAAGCATGACCTTCATGTCAGGACGTCTTGCCAAACAACACTCTTGACCAAGCAGAAAATAAAAGGTAGAATTGAATAAGAGCCGAGACAGAGTTGAGCTTCCTGACAGCCTGATGGATGAAGCTGTCTTTAAGTCTGCTGGTCTTGGCCTGGAGACTCCGCAGTCTCCTCCCTGACAGACTGAAGAAGCTGTGTGTCGGGTGGATAGGATCACCCGCAATGCAGAGGGCTTTGCGAGTGAGACGGGTGCTGTAGATGCCCTGGACGCATTGCCAGTGCCATACCACACAGTGATGCAGCTAGGCAGAATGCTCTCTGTGGTACCTCTGTAGAAGGTGCACATGATGGGGGCCGAGGCTCTGGCTCTTCTCAGTTTGCGGAGGAAGTAGAGATGCTGCTGTAGTTTCTTGGCCAGTAATGCAGTGTTAACAGTCCAGGAGAGGTCCTCTGTGATGTGCACACCCGGGAACTTGGTGCTGCTCACTCTCCACAGTTGCACCGTTGATGGTCAGAGGAGCATGCGGAGTGTGCACACTCCTGAAGTCAACAAAAATCTCCTTCATCTTCTCCACATTCAGAGAGCGATTATTGCTTCTGCACCACCCTGCCAGGCGGCTCACCTCGCTCCTGTAGTTTGTCTCACCTCTGTTGCTAATGAGACCCACCACAGTCGTATTGTCCGCAAACTTAATGAAGAGGTTGGAGCTGTGTGACGGTGTGCAGTCGTGGGTCAGCAGAGTGAAGAGAAGGGGTCTCAGCACACATCCTTGAGGGGCCCCGGTGTTCAATGTGATGGTGCTGGATGTATTACTGCCGATCTGTACTGCCGTGCTCTCCCAGTCAGGAAGTCCAACAGCCAGTTGAACAGCAAGGTGTTGAACCCCAACTGGACCCATTTGTGAATGAGCTGTTGAGGGATGATTGTGTTAAATGTTGAACTGAAATCGATTAACAGCATTCTAACATATAAGTCTCTTTTGTCCAAAATTGGGAGGGGTCTGGAAGGGGTCCAGGAAGGGGGGAAGACAGACTTGATGTGGTGCATGACTAGCTGTTCAAAGCACTTCATAAGGATAGGAGTAAGTGGAACTGGAGACGACTTGGAAGCCCGTATTTATAATTCATTATAAGGGTATTCTTTAGGCATTATAAGGAATGAATAATACAATTTATAAAAAACCTTATATGTTGAATCATCTAATAAATAATCATAAGAACAGTTTTAATGTATTATCAGTAGCGAACCGTGACTCTTGGGCCTAGGCCCTCTCCCCCTACCCTCGTCGGGGGAAAAACTACCAGCCTAGCTATTGGCGTCCTCTTCTAAAAGTCATCTTTGACAATTCCACCTCTGAAACAAGAGGCTATCCAGCCTTAAGGCGGTCGCACACCGGACGACATGTGCAGCCCTGCACCGCGCCGTACCACGTCTTTAAAATTCCCACACATTGTTTTCCATGACTGTATGCACACCGGCGGCGCCACTGGCGACTGTCCGCGGATCCCGACTCTGGGCGCTGTTCATAATCCTGCCGCGCCTCAGCGCCACTCACATCATTTTCCATTAAATTACATAATATTTGTCCCAAATTATTGTTAATGTACATAATGACTTCATCCTAGGTTGGAAGATTGTGTAACTTACCAGTTCACATCAGAATGGCTTCCACTTTATCTGAGTTCAAGTCATATCTTAAAACACATATTTTCTCTCTGGCTTTTAACATGTAGTAATATGCGCCTTTGAATTGTTTTAATCTGCTTTTGCTGTCGTATGGCTTTTGAATTGTTTTTATTTGTTTTTCTGATTTTCTCCTTGTTATATATTATCGTATGTTGTGCAGCACTCCCTCCCATCACACAAAACCAACAAATGTAATGTGTTTAAGACAACACATCATGACAGCGCTGACACAAAACAAATTAGCGACCGACACTTCATGACAAACAAGCAGTGTTTATAATAAATAATATTATTATTGGCTCAGCGGCCTAGTAAATGTTCTCACTTACGTTATTTGCGGCTTCCATCGTGACATGAATAATAGCTAGTTAGTTTATCAGCGTATATATAATTTTTTTCAGAGAGATCTCCACAGTGGGCGGAAATTTAGAGGAAAGATATGATTGGTCAATTTTTCTGTCATTCGAAATTACTCCCCCATTGATATACAATTGCTTGGCCCTCTGTAATTTCATAGCTGGACCACGAATCACAGAGCCGCAAACACTAGGCGGAAACATTCAAATATGGAGAAAATGGGCAGTGTTAATAAGTCGATTCACTGAATACGCAGTTTTTTTTCACAGTTGTATTTATTTTATTTAGATGATGTTTGTCAAATTATGAATTGCTTAAAATTTGTAATAATAATTTTTTATTAAAAATATATTTTAAAACATTTAAAAATGTTAAATATTGTTTTTACAATAAGTTAGGCCCTCTCTGAGGGCCTAGAGGGCCCTGACGGTTCCCCACTGTGTATTATAATACCTACTTATTTGTGGTTATAGCTTTTAAGAGTATAATGATTTATAACACAATGAATATGTTGCATCCACTTAAGTTACAATTAATTATATTTCCCATATTTATAATGTATCATATTATACACAGACTTTTGTTTCCCACAGACTTACACTCTATGTGTGGCGGCATTTCCTCAGGAGGAAATATAATGTAAAATATGAGTAAAAAATAAAATATAATGTAAATATAAAACGGCAGACTGGCTTATTGAAAATGCAAATTCATTCTCTGCCAGCAGGAGGCGCTTTTGAAGTGGCAGAACTAGCGGTTTCCCTGGTAACAGCTGTACACATGTGCTCATGTGCTCATGAACACTACTTTATCAGGCATTATAGGAAAGATTAAATGGAAATGACATCAACATTTTTTTGACGACAATTGGTTTCATTCAAAGATACATTCATGTAGCAAATTAGCTCAAAGGGGAAATGTATATAAATAATTACAATTAATTATGATTAATTTCATTTATTTATATCAGCTGCCAGTAGTAACTGTAGCAGAATTAAATTGCCATCAACCAATCTGTTCGTCCAGCGAACATTCAGTGTAAGTTCATATCAACTCTAGGAAATAAATATTTCCGTGGCCACAGAAAATACTTTCATACAGTATTAATGAATTAGAGCATGTAGTAAGGATCAAAATCGTAAAGGGACAATTAATTTGCAAGGCAGAATCAGAAACTCATGTAATTTGTGCACAAGAGTTTTATTAACTAAACACTAACACAAACTAGTCTAACAAACAAACAAACAAACAATCACTAATTGTTTGAAAGGGCAAATGAGACTTGATGGATGAAACCATCAGGAAAACCAGAGAATGAAGCT
>NW_015506226.1:48484-69372 GCF_001515645.1 Sinocyclocheilus grahami | reverse complement strand
ATGGTGATTGGGAGTTTCTTCCCAGTGGAAAGTGAAAAAGAGCTAAAAGAGACATCAGCTAAGATCCTAGGATCTTTGGTGAATGGAAAGTCAAGGCCCGAGGCCTGGCGCAGACTTAGGGTGTCCTTAGAGGGGTGCTAGCTCACATCCTCATCTTCTCAGAATCTAAGAGAACCGCAGGCTGGCTGGCTATGTGTTGGAGCCCGCCGGGCACTCCCGCACCGGCTCAGGCTCCAACACGCTTCTTAGCAGAAGAAGAACAACAAGAACATGGGCGGAACTGTGCGTGAGCCTTTTAAGGCCTGAGAAGATTCACGCCTCTCCGGATGGGCTTGTCCAATGAGAAAGGCTGAAATTCTCAGTAGAAGGTTGGAAATACTGGGGAGTTTTATGACCCTTTGTGTGAGAGCATGGTAATTTGCATATGAAACTCGAATCAAAATTACTAAAGATTCTTAGAACACTAATATATTGCCTATGTACCCACATATAATTTAAACGCTCATTTAGATCATCCCTGCGTCCTAATTGATAAAGGACTCAAAAATAAATGACGCTAGGCGTGGATAGAAGAAATAGGCAGAGACGGCAAGCCTTTTGGTAGCTAGTGTAAGAAATTAAGAGAACCATGTGCTTCTGCATGTTGTGTTTGAGAAAGCTAATGTAACTAGTGGTGTCACAGTGTCTGGTTGTGGTGCCCTGGACTGGCCACTTGAGGGCGCTCTTCCTATTTCAATTTTTTAATGTGTTAAACTCCATTTCCCATAGTCCCTTGCTTGTTAATTCTGTTTTGATCAGTAACACCTGTTTATTATTTCCGATCATGATCACCTGTTTATCATTTACTCATTATCCCATCTATATATACCATGCTCACTCTGTCTGTCATTGCTGCTAGATTGTGTATTGTCTTCTGAGTTCATAGTTGTCATGTTCATCGTGTTTTCTGTTCTCTGTGTTTTGGATTACTTTTTGCCACGTTCTGTTCATTTGTTACTTTCATTAAACTGCGCTTGGATCTACCTTGTTTTCTCCTGGCATTCCGTGACAAGCGGTAAAAAAAGTGCTACCACATCACAAATTGGACCCCGAATTTTACTTGTCATGAAAGATTATCATGTGCATGTGTTTTTCCAGTTTAAAAGCATTCAAAAGATTTTAAACCGTCCAAACGCAAGAAATTGTGAAAGAGAACTAAATTCGGTACGTGAGTGCTGTTTTATGTGCACACACAGGGAGCCGCGTCTCTGACAGTGCACCATTACAGAATTGAGTTTACTTTTCTTTTCGCACTTAAACGGCCAAATACACATACAATTAAGTCAAAATGCCCATTTTGGCGAGTGTCCTTGTTTTGTGTGAAAACATGAATGAAGGCAGAGTGCTGAAAGAAATTAAATGAAAGAATGTATGAATTAATTCATTCTATGAATGCATAAGAGAGAACTGACTGTCTTCAGAAAAGTTTCTATGATATTTGCTTTTCATCTTCCTTCCGTGTAATGCCTAATATAGCAGTGTTTAAGGGTGTTCACACTTGTCATGTTTGGTTCGATTAAAATGAACTCTGGTGCGATTGCTCTGTTAGTGTGGTTCATTTGAGTAAGTGTGAACGCTGCCATCCGAACCCTGGTGCGCACCAAACAAGTGGACCGAGACCGCTAAAAAGATGGGTCTCGTTCCGCTTCCAAACTAGTGTTAATTTCGTTAACGCAATCTATGACGAAAAACTAACCAAAAACAGGAAGTAATGGAAGACGAGATGCGATGCTATGCAACATAATTTTTGACAACGCGAAACTAGCGGTGTATCCAAAACAAAATGAACAGAGGGCAACCGTGAAGCAACGAGGAGGTAAAGTGCTTTTTATGAGTTTGTGAGTTTGCTGGTGGTGAAAATAAAATCAAAAGTACACTTAATGAGTATGTTTACATGGACAATAATAATCCGATATTAACACAATTAAGACAATACTCTGTAATAAGAGTAGAGTAGAAATAAGAATCTACCATGTAAACAGAGATTTTTGATTACCTTAATCCGGCTAAAGTTATACTCGAAGTAAACACAAATCGAATTAAGACATGTGGAGTATTCCTATTTTAGTCGCATCATTGAAGTGCAGTATAGACATGTACACACCTTAATCACACTATTACTGTCGTATAGGACTTTTCGGCGCATTTTGCGACAGGATACACACACAGCAGTGGTCAACCCTTTGACGGCAAACAAAAGAGCATGGCTTCAAGCTGGAAGGTATATTTTTATCTGTCGTCATCTGTTTGCACGTGTAGCATGACATATAATTAACTGCACTTGAAGCTTTCGTAAAATTAGGTCAACCCTTTGACGGCAAACAAAAGAGCATGGCTTCAAGCAAGAAGGCACACTTTTATCCGCCGTCATCTGTTTACACGTATAGCATAACATATAATTAACTGCACTTGAAGCTTTCGTAAAATTAAAAATGAAACACCCAAAACTGTATAGTACCGAAGATGAACTGTATGTTGATACGTGAAATTAGGGAGGGAACGTCAGATGGCGTCACGTGGGAATGTAATGACGTGTGCCATTAATCGATCTATGTATTGTACTATAACTTGTAAAACAGGAACATGAAAGGAATATTCTAAAAGCAACTCATGTAAGTTTCGGTATCTTTAGGTTCGCTGTCAACAATGCCATTGTGAACGCCAAGCGTGAACGCCAAGCGGACCAGGACCAAATGTTTAATTTTCTTTTTTTGGTCTGGACCAAGAGAACAAGCTAATGTGCATTCTAAAAATCTCAACAGTAAAATGCCTATAATTTATGATTTTGATCCTTCTCTTAAAGTTAGTTAAAGACTGAAATGTGTGGTTTATCATTTCATAATTTATTTATTTATTTTTGGTCAAATCTAGTAGATAACATGTTATGTTGTAAGTCACCAAACCAATATTTTTTTTTTTTGATTGTTTAAAATCCAGCCATCATTTTTAATATTAATATTAATGTTTATGCAAACAAAAAGTGCACAGTGCTGCTAATTTTATTTATTGTTTGTTGGTTTTCAACATTACACACTTTATTCTTTTTCCCTAAATTATGTTAATAATAATAATTTTCTGAAAATATTATGTTCTTTGTGTTTTCATAATTTTGATAATCCATTGCATATTAAAATGGTACTAAAACTGACTATTGTCCTACACTCAGTAAACCCTGCGTATATGTCCACCCCCGCCACCCTCCCCCACCCCCGGAAAAAAGTTCAGGCTCAGGATTTTTTTTTGCTTTATCCCCTGAAATTAACTTTAACCTCACAGGAAACATTTCTTCGGGACCGGAATGATGATGGTAGTTTTGAAGCATGTGGGGACAACAGCCTGACTTAGCGAGATGTTGAATATGTCTGTGAAGACATCAGTGCGTTCCTCTGCACAGTCTCTCGGTACACGAACAGGTATGTTGTCAGAACCCAGAGCTTTGCGTGCATTGATCCTGCTGAGGGATCTACTCAAGCTGTCTGGGGACAGCGTTATCACCTGGTCACCAGGAGGAGGTGGGGTCTTCTGTACAGTGGTGCTGTTTTGTGCCTCAAATCGAGTGAAGAAGGCATTCAGCTTGTTCAGCAGGGAGATGGGGCTGTCACAAGTCCACGGTGGAGTCTTGTAGTCCGTAATGATCTGTATAACCCGACACAGGCTCAGGGTGTCTGCTGTCGCTGAAACTATGGACTATCCTTCTGGAGAACGATCTCTTAGCGTTTCTGATGCCACAGGACAGGTTGCCTCTAGCTGTCTTCAGGCCCACCTCATCTCCAGCTCTGAAGGCAGCGTTCCGAGCCTTCAGGAGTCTTTAGACCTCCCCTGTCAGCCATGGCTTCTGATTGGCCTGGACAGTGATGGTCTTGGTGACCGTTACATCATCAATGCACTTAGTGATGTAGGCAGTGACAGTCTCTGTGTACTCCTGGAGGTCTGTGGTGTTATTGTATGTGGCAGCCTGCTTAAACATATTCCAGTCTGTGGTGTTGTATATTATCTTAGTAGATAGAACGGCCAGCATTTAATAACCATGAACTCCACCAGGAGTGAGCAGTGTCTGCAGACCACAACAGCATTGTGGCACCAGGCATCATTGATGTAAACACAAAGCCCGCCACCACGGGTCTTGCCTCCCTCAACGAGAACTCTGTCTGCTCTATAGCATGTTAGCTGGTCAAGCTGAATGGCGCAGTCCGGGACACTGTTGCTGAGCCATGTTTCTGTGAACACAAAAACACATCAATCTCTTACAGTCCTTTGAGTTGAGCGTAGTAATTGGATGTAGTCCAGTTTATTGTCCAAAGAGCGTTAGTCAGTACGATGGTGGGGATATCCTAGCCCAGATACCTGCGCGCTTACCACTCTTCTGCTTCCTCTCATGCCATAGGTTTTGTAGGTTTGTGGCTTGTGATTGGCAAAGATCTGACTGAAGCTTGATGATCATTGAATTTTCCATCAGGGCAACCATCCCAAATCTACAGAAGCTTGGTCCAGGAATGGATTGTAGAATGTTCTTGAGTGGCCAGTTCAGTCTCCAGATTTAAATCTGTTTAAAAATATTTGGTGGGATTTAAAGAAAGCAGTGGCAACATGAAAACCAAAGATTATCAGTAATCGGAAAGCTTTTTCCAAGCTAGGAATGGGCCAAGATTCCAGGAGAGAGGTGTCAAAAGCTTGTATTAAAAAACTTTGTTCTCAGAGTCATTCAAATGTGCATTAGTTATCTTTATATGTACTGTATATATACACATTACATGTACACTCTTCTTAATAATTGAATTCAGGTTTTTCAGTCAAAACCATTGCAGAATAAGACTCACTTCAGATCCTGCTGACAGTCTCTGTGCAAACATATATGAATGTTTGTGACATTTATACACTCTTTCAGTTTTCTATTTTACAGCTTTTTACCTACACCCCATTATTCGGCTCTTCTGTAACTGACCATCATCTCATGCAACTGACTCTCCATCCATTTTTCCACTTTTGTGCAGCATTTGGCTGCCCGAGAGTCGGTGGTTTTATTAATTGGGCCTGTGTCTGGCTGAGGAGAGATGGAGAGAACCTGCTGCTCCTCTTTCTCCTAAAGCTGGTGACACACCAAATGGATGTTATACAACTAGCGGTTGGTGTGTCACTCACAACTGTGACCATGATGTATCGGATGGCTAAGTACTACACAGAAATAGCTTAGCTGCAAAACCGAGTAAGCTGCCTTGCTGTCTACTATTTGCATATGCAGCTGGTTTCTTAGGTAGCATCCTAACTGAAATGGAACCTCATAAGTGCCTGATTTGGAATGCTCTACATTGACAGCATCTCTGCACACCAATCAAATCCTGCACATTATGAAGCACATGGGAGACTCGACTTGCAGTTGATTTCAAGAGTTACTAGTACATGTTGCTGTCTCCAATTTAGCATAAATACACAATTTTTTTGAGATCTTACGGAAATTACCATGTTCTCCAAAGCATGAGCTGTGTTCCAGATTCCATCATCATAAAATTAGACACACAAATAACTTTTGCTTAAAGCTTACATTTATACTTAGTAATTAGTTATAAATATTAGTGAAGCTTTTGTAAGTATTTGTCAAGTTAATCAAGGCTTTCATTATCTGATGAACAAATCTGCGTGAAAATTTTAAGGGGGTCTGAATACTTTCCGTACCCACTGTATATTGTAATTGTGTTGCTAGGCAGAATATATTCTGCATGTGAGACTCTCACTCTCTTATGCTGCTAAAATTTTTATGTTTTATGTCTGTCAGCTGATTGTCCGTTTGAAGAAGGAGATCCAGTCTTTGAAGGAAGAGCTGGCTCTGGTTACTGGAGAGCAAAGGAGTGACAAGCTAACCCAAGAAGAGATCCAACAGTATGTACCTGCAATTTCTCACAATTCCTCACTCATCCTTTATAAACATAATGTAGAGGGGAAAAAATGACTAATAATCAATTGTGCTTGCTACTGGCATTGTTTAAAAGCATGTGGGATAGATCAGACTGAATGAATTGTTCACTATTTGGATTGTTTCGGTTGCAGCAGTGATGCAGTTAACAGCACACTGAATTATTTTCTATACTGTAAATATAGAAGACTAAATAATCAACTTGACATTGGCTATTGTGGCAAAACATTTTAGAATGTACCATATGTGCTGATGATCAGGTTTTTTTTTTTTGCTGCATTGATTTAATTAATCAAAAGAGTATACAGTATTTTATTTATTTACCTCAAACATGGCTTAACCTCTTTTTTTTACTCTCTTCACTTCACATATTTTGTATGTAACTGTTTATTCTGAAAACAGAAATATGTATGCTGTCTTATGTGCAGACTATGTCCCACAGTCAGTAGAGGTGATCTGCATTCTAAATGTATGTATTCTTTTCATAGCCTAAACCCCAAATGCAGGTAAATATTTAGAATATGTCATAATTAAAAGAAGGGCTTTTTATCATAAGGCTGCAAACATCCATACAAGCACTCACATTTTTATTACGTCTGAATGGACTTCAGGACTTTGACATTCAAGACCAATCTTTTGTTTACAGTTTTCATGTAGATGTTTTTCATACTCAATGCATAAACCCAGTATTAGGGAAGTCTAGAGTTAAAATGTCTGGATTCAAACACCTCTTTAAATCTTGTTGCCATATTCAGGCCACAAAAAGCTAATGTTTGAAGTGTCTTTTTGCAATAGTTTATCAATAGGTCAGCGTAGTGACTGCAATAAATTAAATAACTTTGCATTTCCTCAACAGAAATTTGACATTGAAAGAAATGTTAATCTTCTCTCATTAGTTGCATTAATTCAATTCAATTCAGTTCAAGTTTATTTATATAGTGCTTTTTACAATACAAATCGTTGCAAAGCAACTTTACAGAAAATTAAGTTTCTACAATATTTAGTAGTATCTTATCAGTGGTGACTGTCAGTTTATGTAAATATGGCAGAAATGTACGGAAAATTAAATTAAATACATAATCAAACAGACGATGAACACTATTAACAGCAATTATTATATGATCCAATCAAACTTATAGCAAAGTTTGGTAGTTCTGTATGATGTTTCAGGGTTGGCATCATCTGAGGTCCTCTGAGGGGTTGACATCATCTCTTCTCAGGTGTTCTGGATCCAGACTGAAGCTTGTGTAAATCCTAGTTACCACGGGATGTCAAAAACAGAGAAACAAATAGAGACATAATTAGCGTAGCTGCTCTTTGACTGTAGAGGAAGTAACAGTACATCCGTCTAGTTGCAAATTGTAATCCAAGAGATTCTGTGTACTGTCTTTTGGTCCAATAAGTAATATCTCTGTCTTATCTTAATTTAATAGGAGAAAATTATTGGTCATTCAATCTTTTACATTTGTAGCACACTCTGTTAGCTTAGATCATTTAGAAGTTTCATCTGATCTTATTGAGATATATAGTTGAGTATCATCAGCATAACAGTGGAAACTAATCCCATATTTTCTAATAATATTACTAAGGGGCAACATGTATATTGAAAGTAGCAGAGGACCTAGGACAGATCCTTGTGGCACTAAAAATAAAGTATTATACGCTGTAGAATTTACATTTGTTATTGTATTTCTGATGTTATTTATTTTATCAGTGAAGAAATTCATAAAGTCATTACTATTAAACTGTGAGGGAATATTTAGATCGGGTGGCGTCTGGTTATTTGTTAATCTAGCCACTGTGCTAAATAAAAACCTTGGATCGTTTTGGTTATTTTCTGAGTTTGTGGATATGCTCGGCCCTGGCAGGTTTTAGAGCCTGTCTATAACTGGACATACTGTTTTTCCATGCAATTCTAAAAACTTCTAAATTAGTTTTTCTCCATTCGTGCTCAAGACTACGAGTTTCTTTCTTGAGAGAATGGGTATTACTGTTGTACCATGGTGCACTACGTTTTTCTCTAACCTTTTTCAATTTGATGGTTGCAACAGCTTCTAATGTATTAGAAAAGATAGTGCCCATGTTGCTAGTCATTTCGTTTAGTTCATGTGTATTTATGGGTACACAGAGCAGTTGAGATAAATCAGGCAGTTTATTTGTGAATCTGTCTTTGGTGGCTGGAACAATAGTTCTACCCGGATGATAAAGCGGAGCCATATAGTTAATATCAGTAATACGCAGCATGCACAATACAAGGAAATGGTCAGTAACATCATCGCTTTGAGGTACGATATCTATATCAGTAAGATCAATTCCATGCGATATAATTAAATCTAGCGTATGATTAAAACGATGAGTGGGCCCGGTGATGTTTTGCTTGACTCCAAAAGAGTTTATTAGGTCAGTAAACGCAAGTCCTAATGCATCATTTGTATTATCAATGTGAATGTTGAAATCTCCGACAATTAGCGCTTTATCAACAGCAGTGTTAATTTCGTTGACGAATAATTTTCGGCATTTTTTTCACCAACGACAACGAGACGATAACGAAATAAAACTCTTTTTGAATGACAAAAACTGACATAAATCTATTGACATATTCATCAACGAATAAAAACGAGACGAAAATGTTTGGGAGGGATGATTTGGGAAGAGATTCATTCAGAACGAATCTGCTGCGTGATTCGGAGGTTAGATGCGAACATATGAACTGGCGGGACATGAGCTAACATACACTTGCTGCATGTCGCATAAAACGTTCAAAAATGTCAATATGTGGGAGTAAGAGAAGAGCAGACATATGGATAAATCTGACGACGCAAGAGAGAACTCAATTCGGTCCAGTTTTCTGAGCGCAGACACTGAAGCATACACATGGAAAGCGCGTCTCACAGCGTGCGAGTACTCTTTCGTGTCGCATGAATGGAGAATTACTCACAAAATTATGCTGAATTGTCCGTTTTGACGAGTATTCACGTAAACACAGTTAATTATGTCTGAAGTAAACGTAAACAGCAGGGAGAACGTGTATCGGTACATTGCATCAGTACAGGAACTTGCTACTGCCGATACATACGGCGATAAGGTGCTGTGAGTATTTAAGACATAATGCTGCTGCACAAATAGCATATAAAATAACCCATTGCAGATCTATACAGGTGGAGCTGGGGAAGGTGGAGGGTTTCAGAGAAACTCTAAAAGCACGCTGCAGGAATCTCTAGTAAATGCTAGCCAGTAGGGGTGTAACGGTATGCGTATCATGTAACGAACGGTTCACGGGCAAATTCCAAATGGAAGTGATCATCCCTATCCCCTTGGAGTGGGGACTTTGGAGTAAGCAGGGCATAGGCGTGCCATTATGTAGTCGTTTGGAATGCACTTGGCAAAGGGAGCTATGTAATTTCCTCATTATCTTCAGCTGGGAATATATTAAAAAATTATATATATAAAACGTTTTAAAATATAAAATGTATATTTTTTTATTCCGGTGTCCATCGGTGAATCTGCTGACGGACACCATGCTGCGTTGTCACAGGAACATCCCAGCTGAAGATAATGAGGAAATTACATCGCTCTCTTTGCCAAGTGCATTCCAAACGATTACATAATGGTAGTCGTTTGGCAGTTATGAGCATAACTACATAACTGCTCACTCCAAAGTCCCCACTCCAAGGGAATAGGGATGATCACTTCCAATTTGGAATTTGCCCGTGAACCGTTCGGTACACGATACGCGTACCGTTACACCCCTACTAGGCAGCCATATAAATGCAAGGCAGTAAGCTCGTTGGCTGCATATGCAGCATGAACCAATCAGCTTGTGCCAAGTTGTTTAACTCTCTGAATATCATCAGTTATGTTAACAACCCATCAGCCTGCGCCATCTAGAGATTCATGACTAAACTATATATTTTAATCATGACAACTCTCTGAAGATTTTAGCGTGGTGATGGATATGACAATGTTAATGTATTTGGTCTTGCGGAATAGATCTGCTACACTGCTGCTGCTGCTGTTGGTTATTGCTGTAGTTGTAGATTATTGCTGCTGCTGCTGCAAGCAAGTACAGGAACTTGCTACTGCCAATGCATACGGCGATACAGTGCCGTGAGTATTTAAAACATACTGCTGCTGCACAAATAGCATATAAAATAACCCCCTAACAAAGCTGGAAGAAAATAAAACAATTAAATATGTATGCTGCTGGTATACAATAATATGCTTAAAATCATCCCTATAGGCAGAAGAAATATAAACGGTAAAACCCCCCAGAACAAGCAGATCTATTGCCAAGACATATGTACTGCTGCTTCTCCGGAGAGCCATGAGACCGTATGTTTGCTATCTACGTGAGCCTGGGCCAGCTTTGCCGAATGTCGTTAACTAACAGGAATCACACTGTAGGCTGGTAGTTGAAGTAACCCCCAGCAACCACCTGACTCAGGCTCGAGCAGCCTGAGCAAATAGTTTTAAATTTGTCATTCAAGAGTTGTAATTTTTTTTCCCCCATTAACTTTCATCAACGTTACTGCAGTGGAAATACTTACCTTTAACTTATTAATAAGCTAACAAAATATTTGGCGAAAGAATAAATCACTGTACACCCTGTAGTTGTGGTGTCATATGCCCAGGATTAATTCTACCTCAAAAGCAGCTGCTCATTTATTTTGATAATTTAAAATATTTATATTGCATATTAAAAACAATAATGTTTGCATTGTATGAACACATCATTGCTAAAGGCATGGCTCGTTCCAAAGATGGTCTTGAGCAGGACACTACAGTGACTATATTTAATGCAGTTGTCTGCTTTTATATTAATTGTGTCCGAATTTTAAATTTGCATCATAGAAATGTTGTGCATACTGCTGCTGAGAAAAATCTCGATGACTGAATGCCTATGCAGGCTGCTGCTACTGCACAAGAGACTGAACTGCTGAGAGATCCATAAATTAGGCATAAGTAGCTAGGCGAATGCCTATTTTACCCTTAAGACGGTGTCTACGCCAGATGCGAGCGGCACAACATGACAAAGTCAATAGACCCGTTATGATTGGTAAAGCTGTCCGCAATGTATGCAGTGTGATACGGCCAACGCAACAAAACTTCTGCTGCTGCTGCTATGATAAATTTCACTAACATTTCAATACTGACTTGAAGTAGATGCTGTTGCTGTTAATGATATTCACAATGTTGTAATAGGAAATGTAGCGAATCAGCTCAAAGGGGAAATATGAATAATTAATCATAACTAGTTATAATTAATTATAAATATTTAGATCCACTGTAAGCATTCATTTGACCTCTCAGTGTCAACTGTCTGTTAATTCTAAGAACGTTAATTTCCTGGTTAAGGACAATAACTTTCTTACTGTACAATACTACTCAGAGCATGTAGCATAAATCTGCATGATTAGGGACTCCAGTTATGAGCAAACAATGAACAACGTCAAGTGTGATACAAGTAAGACTTTATTAACTTCATAAACACTTAAACTAGTCTAACATACACATACACACACACACACACACGCATTCAGTTGGTATAGGAATAGGGTTAAAGCTTAGGCAGTAAATAGAAGAGAAATAAAAACATGAAGCTATGGTTCTTTGCTGAAGTTGGTTGATGAAAAAGAACCAGTTTGAGTCCGAGGATCTCGGTGAATGAAAAGTCAAGGCCGAAGCCTGGCGTGAACTTAGGGTGTCCTTAGGAGCGTACTAGGATTACTAGCTCACATCCTCATCTTCTCAGAATCTAACAGAACCGCAGACTGAAAGCTATGTGTTGGAGCCCGCCGGGCATGCCCGCACCGGCTCCAACATGCTTCTTAGCAGAAGAAGGACAACAAAAGACATGGGCGGAACTGTGCGTGAACCTTTTAAGGTCTGAGAAGATTCCCGCCTCTCAGGATGGGCTTGTCCAATGAGAAAGGCTGAAATTCCAAGTGGGAGTTTGGAAATACTGGGGAGTTTTATGACCCTTTGTGTGAGAGCATGGTAATTTGCATATGGAACTTGAATCAAAATTACTAAAGATCCTTAGAACACTAATATATTGCCTATGTACCCACATATAATATAAACGCTCATTTAGATCATCAGAAGACAAATTCAAAGTGACCAAACATAGTATCGGTGGGGCTATATTAACTAGTGGTCTATCATAACATGCATAAAACAGCATACGATACAACAGACAATATACAAGAACTGTAATGGTATACACAATGAGCTGAAGAATATGCGTGTTCATTCAAAGAAAGGTTTTCCTATGAATTAATTAGAGAACAGTCCATTTCTCTGGGCATTATGTGTCTTTCCTATGAGGAAAATGAGTGAGATGCTCTGCCTGCATTCCTTTGGGCAATAAAACCAGTGATATCAGCATTGGTTGCCATGGAACCAGAGGCCTGTTCTGCCTTTCTGAGGTGTTAGATGCATTTTGGGGGAAGGGTCCATAGACCCTCGTAATTGGCCCTTAGGTTAGGTGAGAGGGCGTTAGATATTATTTGTTAAGTATAACAAAAAGTTGTGTATCTGATTGGTCCAAATGCTACAGAAATTACTGTGAGAGCTGTTGGGGTCAGAATTTATTAAGCATAATCGACTACTGCTGCACAAAACCTGCTGTAAGCCCTGTTAAATAAGCAAGTAATAAATGCCTATTGCACTTTAAAGAGTTAAATTTACCCTCCATGATTTATCACTAAAATTTCATACAACTGAAGTGCTTTCTGCTGCCGCTGCTATAATAATATGACTTGCTATGCATGCTGCTGCTAATATTATTTCTAACCTTGCATCTGAATTAGCTATGCATGCTATAAAATTTGCTAACCTTGCCATCTGAATAGCTATGCATACTGGCTGCTCCACAGAAGTACTTAGAATTGCTACTGCCCCTTTATAAATAACAAAAAACAACAAATTAATGCTTATTTTGCTTTGAAGAGTTCTATCAACCCTTTTGAATTGAATAGCAAAGTAATAAAATACCTATTCCACCTAAAAAGTTCACTACCATCTAAGCGTTATTTTATCACTGAAATTTCAAGCAACTAAATGGACTATATAAGCAACAATGATAATTGGATTGCCATGCTGCTAATATTTCTAACATTGTGTCTTAATTTTGTTATGTGTGCTGCTGCTATTAAAATTCACTAAACTAGCGATTTGAATAGCTATGCATACTGCTGCTACGGCTGCACAAATGTACTTAGAATTGCTATAAGTATCTTTATTAACAAGCAAACGCAATCAAATAATGCCTATTTCGCTTTGAAGAGTTCACAAAATCTACTGTAAGCCCTGTTAAATAGCAAAGAAATAAAATGTCTATTTCACTTAACGCATGGGGTAAGTAACTCTTTTATCACTGAAATTTCAAGCAACTAAAGTACTTTCTGCTGCCCTTGCTATATTAGCAATAATAATTGGTTACTATGCAGACTGCTGCTAATATTATTTCTAGCATTGCATCTGAATTGGTCATTCTGCTGCTATTAAATTAACTAAAAATTGCGATCTGAATAGCTATGCATACTGCTGCTACAGCTGCACGAAGGTACTTAGAATTACTAAGAGTCTTTATTAAACAATGAAATGCAAACAAATAATGCCTATTTCGCTTTGAAGATTTTACAAAATCTCTGTACACCCTGTTAAATAAACAAAGTAATAAAAGCCTATTTCAATTTTAAAGAGTTACTTACCCCATGTGTTATCACAGAAATTTCATGCAACAAGATACTTTCTGCTGCTGCTGCTATAAACAACAGGGATAATTTGACTCGATTTGCTATGCATACTGCTATTAACAATTCGCTAATAACACTCCATGAAAGTACTAAAATTGCTGTAAGCCCAACTGAATACACAAATAGTAAATCCAAGTTTAAGAGTGTCCTACTATTAGCTACATTGTACATGGGCTATTGATTGGAAATTATTTATTATTAGTAGTATCTTTATATTTTAAACGAATTCATGATTATCTTTAACTATCACTAAACATGACTTTCATTATAAACTCTTCACTATCACTGAACCACGGTAACGAGTGAAATAGAGATGTGGCCCCTTTAAGAATGAGCGCTCCCTCTTCTGGGTGCATTGCAATGCAGCACGAGTACACGTATGAGTGGGTATATTATTTTCTGCTGCTCATTAAGTTATGATGTTAAATAGGTAAGGCTGTTGACAGTATGACGTTTATGAAAGACAGTTATATGGGTTCACCTTGGCTTAAAACTGTGAACAACTGTGAAACGCCAATTGCAAACCCCACTAGTGAGGTGTGCATCTGAAAGCGATCCGTTAGTTTTACAACTTGTATGTTTTCTAGTTTGAAAATGTAAATCTGATGAACGCAATAATCCACTGAATCAGAGTGAAGACCGTTTACTTATCTTAGCTGTTTAGTTGTTTAGAAACTCTGAAAGAGCGCTGCAGGAATCTCTAGTGAATGCTAGCCAGCCATATAAATGCAAGGCAGTAAGTTTTGTGGATTTTTCTTGGGTGCGGCCAATTAAGTTGAGAAGCAGAGTTCCAGATGTCAAAATAAGACTTTATTTAACAAAGAAACAAAGCCGGGAAGACAGTCACAGCATTCCAAATCATTCCAAAGTCTTTGTTTGTCAGCTCATGTTATATACCGTTTGTTCTCTCCAAATTTGGTCATTTGTTTTTTCTTTGTTCCGGTTATTTTTTTATTGGTTATGGCTGCCTGATTTGCCACAATTATTTCCAACCTTTTTGGCCTAGTTTTTAATGGTGGAATGTGGTCCGATCAACCATTTTTTTAAAAGCTTTTATTTTGCCACCTTCCATTGGTTGGTAGTGGTCATACGAGATGTGTGTCAAATTTGTCTACTTGTTCCTGCCTACTGCTGGCATGCCTGGGATGACCCAGATAATATTAGGTTATTTCAAGTTCACTGGTTTACTGTCTAATGAAAAGACTTTCATACGTTCATCATTCCCCATTATGACATCCAGGGTTGGCATAATTCAGCATATTATTTTATATATTGATTATACTTTCATTTTCACATAAATACTTCAATAAAATTACACAATATAAGCTCATTGGCTGCATATGCAGCATGAACCAATCATAATTGTGCCAAGTCGTTTAACTCTCTGAATATCATCAGTTACATTAACAACCCATCAGCCTGCGCCATCTAGAGTTTCATGACTAAACTATATATTTACATGGTTACATTACCAGCCAGTGGCAATAAATTGTAATAGAGAGCCAAAATGAAGTGGTACTAGTGGTATTTAATGCAGTTGTTCATGAATAGCTCACACAAACATGAAAGAGCAGGGATTCTTGACAGCTACATTATGAGTCGAACTTGTAACCCAAAGGTTGCGGGTTCGAGTCTAAGGTCCGGCAGGAATTGTCGGTGGGGGGAGTGAATTACCAGCACTCTCTTCTGCCCTCAATACCACGACTGAGGTGGGACCCTTGAGCAAGGCACCGAACCCCCATCTGCTCCCCGTGTGCTGCAGCAATATGGCTGCCCACTGCTCCGGGTGTGTGTTCACGGTGTGTGTGTGTGTTCACTACTATGTGTGTGCACTTGGATGGGTTAAATGCAGAGCACAAATTCTGAGTATGGGTCAACATACTTGGCTCCACGTCACTTCACTTTCACTTTAGATATCACATCATGGTGTCATTTTGTTTTTACAGGATGGTAACGCCAGGTAAACTCCAAATGCAGCTTATTGTTTTAATAATAATAGTAGTCACCATGATTAGCATAACAAGGGAAACCAAGGAAAAATTGTATGCTGACTTAACATCAAAGAAAAAGACTAGACAAGGAACATAAGAAAACATAAGGACCTATACACTGATCAGCCACAATATTAAACTGCATTCCTCATCTTGTGTAAAACTACATGCCTAATCCCACTTGTGCTGTCAAAATAGCTTTAATGAAAAAAGCAAAATGGCGCCGTTGTTCATGGCTGGCTGGCTGCTATCTGTTCTGTTTGTTTTATGTTTAAGCTCCTTTGTGACTCACATTGTTTGTGCACTGCTCAAATGCTCCTTAATATAAGGAGCTCAGTTGAAGTTTTATCGAGCACTGCTCTGGGGGGGATTTAATTTTAAATGTCCACCTCCACCTTTTATAACGTCTGTACCTGCCTGCTTGCGCCGTTCGCCATGGGATTTTCCGGGGAGGAAACGCTGTCGACGGAGAGCAATTGCAGTCAAGCTAAAACTATGTTTAGCGAGTTTACCGACGCACTACCCTTGCATGGATTATTCTGTTTTTGGGTTGGACAGTGGCCGTTATTGATTTTGAATTGGTCCAAATGGTTAAAGGACCTACGCATTCATTGGGCCATACACTTGACCTGGTTTTGGTACATGTTCTTTCTATCTCTGCTCTTGAAATCTGTGAGTTAAGCTTTTCCGATCACAATCCTGTGATGTTTACTTGCTCTTTCTCAGGTCAAATCTCCAAAGTACACAAGCCTGTACTCTGGTCTCGTATTTTTAGCCCTACAGTTAATGAGGATTTATATGTATATTTTAAGGAGGCCTGTCAGCTACATTCTTTCGATTCCTCCTTCAACAATTTAAATGCTGAACACCATCTTATTTGGTTTAACTCTACTTGCTCTGATATTTTAGACACTATAGCTGTTACGGAGGGAACAGATGAAGCGATGAAGATGCAGAGCTTTATTACAAAGGCATGGTCAAAAAACGGGCAAGGGTCAGATAACAACACTGGTAAATCACAGGCAAGGCAAAGAGTATTCTTTGGGCAGTCGAGGGTCTTTGATCAGCGAACGTAATCCAGAAGGCAAGGCAAACGGGAAATCCACAAACAGGCAATTGTCCAGTAAAGGGACAAACAGAGTCCAAATGACAAGGCGAGAGAAATCCAAGGCAAGCAGATAATCAGGCACCCAGGCAATCAGGCAACACAACAAGACTAGACTAGACTTGAACTAAGAACTAATACAAAACTGGGAAAAGGCTCTGTAATGTTGCTATCTCTAACGTAGCGATATGCGCAAACAATACTCTGCGATGAGAAGGATCTGCGTGGGTGTTATATAGTGTGTGTCACTGGTTGCAGGTGAGAGAGTGTAATCAGTGTGGTGGAGCATGGTAAATGTAGTCTGTGGTGACGTGTAACAGTCTTGTGTTGTGAGAGAGTCAATATAATGGACGAGTGACCTCTGGTGGCAATCGGATTCGTGACAGGGCCCCCCCCCAGATGCTCTAAAAACAATAAAGTCCAGGAGGGCGGTGGAGCGGAGGCGGAACAGGGGGACGGATGGAGGGACAGGTCCACGTGAATGTGGAGAGACCGGGGACTGAGGCAAAGCAGAGCACCAAGGCGGAACAGAAAACCAGGGTGGAGCTGGCGAAGCAGGGAGCCAAGGTGGAACCGGCGGAGCAGAAAACCAGGGCGGAACATAGAGCCAGAGCGAAGCAGGCAGAGCATGAAACCACCTCGGCGGAGCAGACGGATTCTGCAGAAGACCACCAGACCGGAGCAGAAGACCACCAGACCAGAGCAGATGGAGCAGAAGACCACCACGGCGGAGCAGAAGACCACCAGAGCAGACGGAGCAGAAGACCACCAGACCGGAGCAGACGGAGCAGAAGACCACCAGACCAGAGCAGACGGAGCAGAAGACCACCACGGTGGACCAGACGGGGCAGAAGACCACCAGACCGGAGCAGATGGAGCAGAAGACCACCAGAGCAGACGGAGCAGAAGACCACCACGGTGGACCAGATGGAGTAGAAGACCACCAGACCAGAGCAGACGGAGCAGAAGACCACCAGACCAGAGCAGACGGAGCAGTAGACCACCACGGCGGAGCAGCAGGAGCAGAAGACCACCAGACCGGAGCAGAATGATCAGGAATCCATGGCAGGGACTGGGACCTAAGGAGAACTGAAACACAGGAGACTGACACTGCATTCACGGTCTCAAAGACCGAGGCAGGGAACACAAGAAGTTCATCAATAGTCTCCCTTGTGACCACTGAACGGGCAGACAGTTCATAAACAGGTTCACTGACTGAGACTGGACAGGAAGACAGTTCAGAAATAGACTCATTGACTGAAACTGGCAAGGCAGACGGTTCAACAGACACATTTGGGGAAACAGAACAAGCAGACAGTTCATGAATGGTCTCTATGGCAGTAACAGGTTTAGCAGGACAGACATGGAGTGCATTTATATTTTCTGGGCTAATGACTGGACTAATGGGGCAAGTAACAGGTTCTTTGATTGGAACTGGACAGACAGATGGTTCAGAACCTGATTCAGGGGTTGATCCTTGATAGACTGATAGTTCATGATCTGATTCATTGACAGAAACTGGCAAGACAGAGAGTTCAAAATCAGACTCATCAGCAGAATTTTGTCGGACAGACAGTTCACAATCAGCCTCCATGGCTGATTCAAAATAGAACGAGAGTTCAGAGATGGCCTCATTGGCCGGTTTAGAGCAAGGCAAGAGTTCACAGATGGCCTCCATAGCTGTGACAGAACAGGCAGAGAGTTCATAGACGGCTTCCATCAGGGCCGGACTGGGATGCAATTTCAGGCCGGGAAATCTCTCATTCATCCAGGCCACACAGGAAAAAAAAGGGGCCAAAAAAAACAGCTTGTCACTGTAGCAGTACTCTTAACAGGACATCTTTGTACCTTTTTTACCCCTAATAGGTACATATTGGTACCTTAGAGTAGTAATTAATACCCTTAAGGTACTAATATGTAGGCCTACTTATTAGGGGTAAAAAAGGAAGAAATATGTCCTTTTAAGGGTACTGTTCCAGTGACAAACTGTTGTACCCCAAAAGGTGCAATTATAGCCCTTTTTTCTGTATATAGCCTATACATCCACAACAATTTCTGAAACCACAGACAACCTTATTATTTGTATGGGCATCACAGAAAAAGGTCTAAATTCTTAGTCTGGGGCCGTGGAAAATAATTAAATGTTCTCTCTTGCACTGCACCTTCATTTACCCCATAGTTCTGTCCCCCCTTTTTTACTTACCTGTCACTTCTTCACTAGCAGGTCTGCTGTTGTGAGAAGAACTGTCCACCTTGTTGAAAACAACCACCTCATGTCAATTTGTTAGCACAGAATGTTATTTATCTTTAAATGACTTAAATACCCTAGATTTAACAAACCTTTATTACATACAAATATACACTACCAGTCAAAAGTTTTCAAACAGTAAGATTTTTAATGTTTTTTAATGAAGTCTCTTCTGCTCACCAAGCCTGCATTTATTTGATCCAAAGTACAGCAAGAGCAGTAATATTGTGAAATAGTTTTACTATTTAAAATAACTGCTTTCAATTTGAATATATTTTAAAATGTAATTTATTCCTGTGATCAAAAAGCTGAATTTTCAGCAAACTGAAAACAGCAGTTTTTTTTTTTAATTCAGGTTTTTTTTTCACCAATGCAGGCTTGGTGTACGGTTGGGCCGACAGACGATGCCATCGTCCATCGCGATGGCTGACAGACATCACGGTGTTGAGCCGGCCTTGTGATCTCTCCCCTCCCTCCCCACCCCATACCCCCCGCAATCTGCTGCATCCCAATTTCATGTTCAGAAAGGAAATTAAGTGTGCTACAGAACCCCTAATGGGAATAAATAGCCTACGAGATGGGAGGATAAGAAAAATATTTCAATACATTCTCTTGCAATTATATAGTTGGGTAATTATACTGTATATAAATTGTGGGCATCAGGGAGCTGCTACTAATATGCAGGGCATTGAAACCGCTTTTCGAATGCTTTTGAGATTCGCAATCACACGGACTCTATACGACGGAGCGGAAGTACCTACCACACATTTTACAAGATTAGATATTTGTCAGTGGTGCTCAGTATCTGCAAATCATTCACCATTGTCCTATCAGTCATCTCTCCTTACTCTGTGTATGTTAGCTCAGCTAGCAAGCGGCTAACCATTTCCCTTTAGTGACTCCGTAGAGCGCGTTATTTGTTTTCCGTGCCTTTCTGCATACGGATTCATGCTTCGGGCACACCCCCTAACCCCACCCCCCGATGTCATCGTCCATCATGAAGTTTCACTGTAGACATCGTCCGATGCCAATTTGGTAGACATCGCCCAACCCTAGCTTGGTGAGCAGAAGATACTTATTTTTAAAAAACATTAAAAATCTTTCTGATCAAAACCTTTGGACTGGTAGTGTATTAAACACATATTCAAACATTTCTTTAAGTGCCTAAATGTCAAAATTAGTACAATATATTTGAAGAGTTCTTTTGCAAAAACCGATAAACGGCACTTAAAAAAAATGGCAAAAAAGTAAAATAAAAGCTGAAAGTTTTCACGGAACCTTGCAAAAGCAGTGCATTACAATGGTGAGGGAAAAGCTCTGTGTATTGCATGTAATCACATCCATACAGTTTATGATCACAACAACAACGTTTGTCAGGCATCTACATTGTAATCTGAGGAGATTACAAAGATTAAACGAGTGGTTTGTTAAACTATAAAACATGAAATGTGGAGTTATAAACTTTTAAAATGTAAAAAAAACATACTTTCAATGAACTTTAATTTAGTAAATTACCTGTATTTGTTTAAGTTATTATTACTTAATCAAAACAACCCAACTGCAGTTTGATTGATATTACTTGAAATGCGCAATAAAAAAAACGTGATTCCTGGAGAAAAAATAAGAATAATCTGGAGTTATCGTTTTTTTCAAATGAACTCTTAATTTGTTGAATAATTCTAATACTGAACACACTATTGAATTATTAGGCTGTGACTCATATTATTTTTGTTTTGCTGTCTGCCCTAGCTCCCTCCCTCCCTGTACAATAAATCCATGTGACTATCTGTCTCTGCTGTAGCGAATCAGCTCATGGGGAAATATGAATAATTAACCA
>NW_015506226.1:31865-37383 GCF_001515645.1 Sinocyclocheilus grahami | reverse complement strand
GGTGAGGGGGAGTTAGATATTATTTGTTAAATATAACAAAAAGGTTGTGTGTCTGATTGGTCCAAATGCTACACTGCTAAATTATTTAATGTACCTTTACAATCAATATCGGTGTCTTTTAGCACAGCATTCTGAATGATGATAGTAATGGGGTGCTACTGATAGCCTAACAGATACTATCAGTTTAATACTTAACTATGTTAATAAAGACAAAACTATCTAGCGTATTTACAGATTAAACTGACCTGCACTTGAAGCCCTGAACAGGTCAGTGATGTTGCTACCTTTCACAGCTTCTTCTGGCCGCTTTCTCTCTTTCATCAAGTCCTGCGCATCGGTTCTGTTCGGAAACGTTTGATGGAAGCGCGGAACAGACGCGAGCCGGCGCTGGTAGTCAAGACTAACTGATTTAGGATTTATTATCGAATTAAAAAATCAGAAATGATCACTTTGGTACATTGAGAAGGCATAAATATAAAATAATAATAATAATAATAACTAAAAAAAAAAATATCCCGATGACCAGTCCGGGCCTGGTCTCCATAGCCGTGACAGGACAGGCAGAGAGTTCACAGACGGCCTCCATAGCCGTGACAGGACAGGCAGAGAGTTCATAGATGTTCTCCATAGCTGTGACGGGACAGTCAGAAAGTTCTGCAGCGAATGCCGCCACCTCTGGAGGTTCTGCAGCAGCCATAGGAGCTTTGATTAACACAGAGAGTTCAGAAATATTGTCCGTGGTCGAAACAAGAGTGACAGGGAACACCAAGGGTTCGGGAATGAGTGCCGGGAGAAGTAGAAGCAGACATCACCACCATGAAAGGTTCTGCGACAGAAGTTGCCACCTCTCTGGGGAACAGGTGCGAGCTCTGAAGCGGACTCTGAATGGATTCAAGGGCTGGAGTGAACTCTGGGGTAAACTCAGAGACTAGAGTGGGTGCCACCACCTCGGGAGGTTCTGCAGTGGAAGCTGCAACCTCTGGGGAAACTACAGTGGTGTGTGCGGCCCAAACACAGAGAATGGCCGTAGCCATAACTGGCAGGTCAAAGAGTACATTGTCTATGTCCGAGACTGACGGCACTGTGCCTAGGGAGCTGGGGTGAGTAGTGGCCGACAGGCTTGAGATCATAAAAACAGTGTCACTTGAGAACATTGAGTCTGCGTGGCTCGGGAGCAGAGAATTCGATGTAACCCGCAGCTCGTACAGACACCAGAGTTGGATCTTCCACGTTGGATGCCAGTCTTGAACGCCTGAGGTCTGACTTTGTGTCTCTAGGTGTGGTAGACATGACGGAACGAGACTCTGGATGATTAGCTGAGACGTGATGAGACTCTAGACGATCAGCTGAGATGTGACGTGACTCTGGACATTCAGCTGTGATGTGACGTGACTCTGGACGATCAGCAGTGACGTGACGTGACGTGACTCTAGACGATCAGCTGAGATGTGACGTGACTCTGGACGATCAGCTGAGATGCGACGAGACTCTGGACGATCAGCTGAGACGTGACGTGACTCTGGACGATCAGCTGAGATGTGACGAGACTCTGGATGATCAGCATCCAATGCAAATTTTTGCATTTAGATACAGAAGAACTTTGCCTGTTGAATATTAAAAACAAATGAACAAACAAAAAATCTGGAGCTCCATGTCTGCCATGCAAATAAACTGTTCCTGCTCATTCCCAGACTGGATCTCTTCTGTCCACTTTCCCTAATTGCAGATTCAGTTATTAGATTTGTCCGTATTAATAATTTTAGCGCGATAAAAAGTATCTTTTCCTTGTAGTTTTTGGCCCAATCACCCGCGACAGTGACACGTAACAATAAGCGACATGGGATTCTATTTTAGAAACGGTTTTTATTTTCTGCGACGTCGCGGCAGGAACAACATACAAAATATGACAGTGATAATCTCAGATAATGATTATGTGTTTTATTCAATGTTAAAATTGTCTAATGTGAGTTTGAATATTATTTTGCGTTATCTTTATAGCTATAGTGAAAGCAACAATAGATATTTTACCTCAGATCTTGAAAATAAATTAAAGCAAACTTGTGTATTCCATAACAAAAATATCAGTCACTCACTCACTCACTTACTCACTCAAAACTGTTCAGTCCATTCACATTTGAATCATCTATTTTCCGTGTCCACTTTTCTTTTCTACACACTCGCCATGTTTTTGCTGTCACTTCGTATCTACACTGGACGCAACAAAGCATTGCAAATCATTTGAACGTTGTGTCAGTACATTATAAATAGAACGAGTCAGCAGTTTACTGTCTGGGATTTGTCGTGTGGCCCGCCCCTTACGAAAAATAAGTTTATTCAAGTGTGCTATTAGTATACTTCTTTTAAACAAAAAATAGGAAAGTATACTTTTAGTCTACTTTTTATGTACTTCTCAGAAATGGACTTTATGTACTTCTCAGAAATATACTTAAAATGACATTTAAGTATACTTGACTTAAGCCTAAATATATTTTAGCTATAATTGTGCTCCTAGAATCCGTGTTTTCATTGTTATACTGTAGGGGGCGCTAGTACACACCTTCTGTACAGAATTTCCAAAAAATACAAGTGAAGAAGAAACTGAAATAACAGATGCTTCCACATGTATTCTAACACGATCATCAGACATAAAGAAAGTTGTTTCTAATCAAATGCTAAGCTATTTAGATTCAAATGGTGTGTTTAAAACTTTTCAGTTAGGGTTTAGGAAACATCACACTACAGAGTCTGCCCTTTTAAGAGTGTTAAATTATATCTTGCTATCAGTTGATACTGGTAACTCTGTAGTACTTTTGCTTTTAGACTTAAGTGCAGCATTTGACACTGTAGACCACAGTATTCGTATTTCCTGTCTTCAACACTGTGTGGGTATTAATGGTACTGCCATAGAATGGATCAAATCCTGTTTAAATAATATAACTTTCTCAGTTTTTGTGGATGGGTGTTCATCCTCTAAATCAGTTTTGACTTGTGGAGTTCCTCAAGGTTCTGTCCTTGCCCCCATTTCATTTTCTTTATGTATGCTTCCGCTGGGTTAAATTTTTAATAAGCACAAAGTGTCGTTTCATTGTTACGCTGATGACACTCAAATTTATGTGCCTTTTAAGCAAAATGACAACCAGTGTGTCACAAATTCAGCCTCTGTGGCTCCCTCCAATCACCACCAGAGGGAACCATCACCGGAGTACTGAGCGATCCCTTCGGACTCCAGTTCCCACAATACCCCATGCTAGAGTCTAATCACCTGCACAGGTGTTTCCTATTGCCCGGTCTATTTAAACTGTGCCTTCCCTGCTCTCATTGCGAAGTCTTGTTATCCAGTCTTGCCTTGCTGACATTTCTGAGCGTTTACCCTGTGTTGTATACCTGTTGATTACCTGGACTGTTTACCCGTTTTCGATTGCTTGCTGCCTACTTTTTCTGACCCTGCCTGCCTTGTTGATTCATGCCATTGATTGTCTGCCGCCTGCCTCGACCCTTATTACGAGCACTGTTTACGATTCAGCCCAGCCTTCGTTGTCTCTAACGCCAGTTTACGATTTGTGCCTGTTTGACCTGCCTTGTGAACTAATAAAGCTGCCCATGGATCCTAACGCTACTGCCTCTCTGTTACAGAAGACTTCGTCAGAAATTGATCCAGCAGCATTCTATCACTTCACCACAGAGGTATCTGCTCAAGCATCGGTTCTGGCCACACACCAGCAACAATTGAGCCGACTTACCACACTAACGGAAGAAATGGTAAAGACCTTGCAAGCCCTTCGTCTGCAAGCACCCGAAGCTCACGCCCCTCCTTCGAATCCACCGCTTCAAGCCCCGGTTTCACTTACCCCCACTGATGGCTCACCCTCAAAATGTAAGGGTTTCTTACTCCAATGTTCCATGTTTGTTCATCAACAACCCATGTTGTATTACACAGACGATAGTCGCATCGCATTCGTCTGTTCGCTTCTCACTGGAAGGGCGTTGGAGTGGGCTACCGCAGTGTGGAGTGAGAATCAGACTGTTTTCCCTTCCTTCTCGGCCTTCATCCAGCGGTTTAAGGAGGTGTTCGAACATCCCGCTGATGGAAAGGAGGCTCGGATTGACAACCTCCTTCGCTCTCATCGTCAGACTCGGCTTTCTTCGGCTCCGGTCGGCGCGTCATTGCCAATTCCTGACACCGAACCCATGCAGATCGGCGTGACTCATCTGAGGGGAGAGGAGAGAGAGAGACGCGTTTGCCAGAATCTGTGCCTATACTGTGGACTATCTGGACACATGAGAGCTTCCTGTCCCACTCGGCCACCTCGCAATTTTTCTCCGGTGAGTTCGAATTTCAGTACTTCCACTACTTTAGAGATTCCAGTCATCTTAAAATTTAATGGGCAGATCACTGAGGCTATGGCTTTAATTGACTCAGGGGCTGCAGGAAATTTCATTGATGCTAGTTTTGCCAAAACTCATAATATTCCTCTTGTTCCCTGTACGTCTCATTTGGCAGTGGCAGCGCTAGATGGCCGGCCGCTGGGCACTGGCCAAATCCAATTCACTACCACGGACCTTCAATTATGCACTGGAGCCCTTCACACTGAACTTATCCGTCTCTTCGTATTTCAATCTCCACGAACACCTATCATTCTGGGACTGCCTTGGCTGGAGCAGCACAACCCCTCTATCTCATGGTCCAAGGGACAGATTACACAGTGGTCAGAGTCCTGTCGTCAGAATTGTCTCAACGCTACCCCGATCAGAAAGGAGAGGGATTGCACACCTGTCTGTCAGCTTCCTGCAGAGTACCACGATCTCATGGAGGCCTTCAGTAAGATCAAGGCTTCTCAATTACCTCCTCATAGAATGAGTGACTGTGCCATCGAGCTCCAACCTGGTTCACATCCTCCCAAGGTTGTCTCAACCTGAAGCTGAGGCTATGAAGTCCTATATCGAGGAGGAACTCGCTAAGGGTTTTATCAGACCATCCACATCACTTGCTTCTGCGGGGTTTTTCTTTGTTAAGAAGGATGGAGGCCTCCGTCCTTGCAATGATTACCGAGGGCTCAACGACATCACTATAAGGTTTCGCTACCCCTTGCCCCTAGTCTCTTCAGCTCTGGAGCAGCTCCGAAAGGCAAGATGTCCGTGCATGAGGGCTCAACGACATCACTATAAGGTTTCGCTACCCCTTGCCCCTAGTCTCTTCAGCTCTGGAGCAGCTGAGCAGCTCAAGATATTTCACCAAACTGGATCTGCGCAGTGCTTACAACCTCATTTGCATCCGTGAGGGTGATGAATGGAAAACTGCGTTCTCTACCACAACTGGGCACTACGAGTATTTTGTTATGCCGTTCGGCCTTGCCAACAGTCCTTCAGTGTTCCAGGCCTTCATCAATGATGTGTTCAGAGACATGTTAAATCGCTGGGTCATTGTTTACATTGACGACATCCTAATTTACGAGGATCATGTCAAGCAGGTTCGGGCTGTCTTACAACGTCTCATCAGCCACCAGCTATATGCCAAAGC
>NW_015506226.1:29454-30336 GCF_001515645.1 Sinocyclocheilus grahami | reverse complement strand
GTCTTCCCCTTATCTCAACCTGAAGCTGAGGCTATGAAGTCCTATATCGAGGAGGACCTCGCTAAGGGTTTTATCAGACCATCCACATCACCTGCCTCTACGGGGTTTTTCTTTGTTAAGAAGGATGGAGGTCTCCGTCCGTGCATTGATTACCGAGGGCTCAACGACATCACTATAAGGTTTCGCTACCCCTTGCCCCTAGTCTCTTCAGCTCTGGAGCAGCTCCGAAAGGCAAGATATTTCACCAAACTGGATCTGCGCAGTGCTTACAACCTCATTCGCATCCGTGAGGGTGATGAGTGGAAGACTGCGTTCTCTACCACTACTGGGCACTACGAGTATTTTTTTATGCCGTTCGGCCTTGCCAACAGTCCTTCAGTGTTCCAGGCCTTCATCAATGATGTGTTCAGAGACATGTTAAATCATTGGGTCATTGTTTACATTGACGACATCCTAATTTACGAGGATCATGTCAAGCAGGTTCGGGCTGTCTTACAACGTCTCATCAGCCACCAGCTATATGCCAAAGCCGAGAAGTGTGAGTTTCATCAGGAGACAGTATCGTTCCTCGGATACGTGATCAGCTCAGGAGGGGTGGCTATGGACGACAAGAAGGTACAAGCCGTTGTCGACTGGCCTCTACCTGCCACCTTAAAAGAACTACAATGCTTTCTAGGATTTGCCAACTTCTATCGGAGATTCATTCGTAACTTCAGCACAGTGGCAGCTCCCTTGACTTCTATGACTAAGAAGGGTAGTCAGCGCCTCGAATGGTCCTCAGCAGCCCGTTCAGCCTTCCAGACGCTCAAGGAGAGATTTACAACCGCACCCATCTTGTACCATCCCGACCCAGAACGAGAGTTCATTGTGGAGGTGGACGCA
>NW_015506226.1:0-10442 GCF_001515645.1 Sinocyclocheilus grahami | reverse complement strand
CTCCAACCTGGTTCACATCCTCCCAAGGGGAGGGTCTTCCCCTTATCTCAACCTGAAGCTGAGGCTATGAAGTCCTATATCGAGGAGGAACTCGCTAAGGGTTTTATCAGACCATCCACATCACCTGCCTCTACGGGGTTTTTCTTTGTTAAGAAGGATGGAGGTCTCCGTCCGTGCATTGATTACCGAGGGCTCAACGACATCACTATAAGGTTTCGCTACCCCTTGCCCCTAGTCTCTTCAGCTCTGGAGCAGCTCCGAAAGGCAAGATATTTCACCAAACTGGATCTGCGCAGTGCTTACAACCTCATTCGCATCCGTGAGGGTGATGAGTGGAAGACTGCGTTCTCTACCACTACTGGGCACTACGAGTATTTTTTTATGCCGTTCGGCCTTGCCAACAGTCCTTCAGTGTTCCAGGCCTTCATCAATGATGTGTTCAGAGACATGTTAAATCATTGGGTCATTGTTTACATTGACGACATCCTAATTTACGAGGATCATGTCAAGCAGGTTCGGGCTGTCTTACAACGTCTCATCAGCCACCAGCTATATGCCAAAGCCGAGAAGTGTGAGTTTCATCAGGAGACAGTATCGTTCCTCGGATACGTGATCAGCTCAGGAGGGGGGGCTATGGACGACAAGAAGGTACAAGCCGTTGTCGACTGGCCTCTACCTGCCACCTTAAAAGAACTACAATGCTTTCTAGGATTTGCCAACTTCTATCGGAGATTCATTCGTATCTTCAGCACAGTGGCAGCCCCCATGACTTCTATGACCAAGAAGGGTAGTCAGCGCCTCGAATGGTCCTCAGCAGCCCGTTCAGCCTTCCAGACGCTCAAGGAGAGATTTACAACCGCACCCATCTTGTACCATCCCGACCCAGAACGAGAGTTCATTGTGGAGGTGGACGCACCCAGCACGGGCATTGGGGCAGTTCTCTCTCAACGACATGGTAACCCGCCTAAGTTATATCCCTGCGCCTTTTATTTCCGTAAACTCAATCCCACCGAGCAGAATTACGATGTGGGCAACCGAGAACTCCTTTCCATGAAGGTTGCCTTTGAGGAGTGGCGTCACTGGCTCGAGGGAGCCAAACACCCCTTTATTGTACTCACCGATCACCGCAATCTGGAATATCTGAAATCAGCCAAAAGACTCAATCATAGACAGGCAAGATGGTCTCTGTTCTTCACCAGATTCAACTTCACAATAACCTACCGTCCAGACTCTCAAAACACAAAGGCTGATGCCCTATCTCGACTCTGAGTCAGCCACAATGTCTCCCAGTCAGGAATCCATCATTCCGTCTACCATCATTCTCGCACCTGTTCAATGGGACATAATGACTGAGATCACAGATGCCCAGGGCACCGAACCACCTCCAGCCGAAACCCCACCTAATCTCACATACGTACCGCAACCTCTACGACAAAGAGTCATCCAGCTAGTTCACTCAACTCTCGGCTCCGGACACCCAGGTATAGCAGCTACCCTTCAGTTACTAAATAATCACTTCTGGTGGCCCACGCTGCAAGCAGAGACAATCGCCTTCATCCGAGACTGTGGTACCTGCAACATAACCAAATCCTCTCATCAACTACCTGCTGGTTTCTTACAACCATTACCTGTCCCACATAGCCATCGACTTCAGATCTGCCTGCCTCACAGGGTCACACTACCATTCTCACTGTTATCGATTGCTTTTCCAAGGCCTGCCGCCTGATTCCTCTACCCAAACTACCCACTGCTCTTGAGACAGCCGAGATCCTATGCAATTTCGTGTTCAGGTTTTACGGCCTTCCTGAGGACGTGGTTTCTGATCGGGGCCCTCCGTTCACCTCCCGAGTCTGGTCAGCCTTCTGCCGGCAGCTCAATATCAATGTCAGTCTCACCTCCGGGTATCACCCACAGTCGAACGGTCAGGTGGAACGTCTCAATCAAGAACTCACTTGTTTCCTCCGATCAGACCGACTGGAGCCGCTACTTACTTACTTAGTATGCACAGAATTCTCTCCGAAAACCTGCGACAGGTATCACTCTGTTCCAATGTGTCCTGGGGTTCCAACCCTCATTATTCCCCTGGTCCGGGGAACCATCAGAACTTCCAGCCGTGAATTCAAGCAAGGAGACGTGGAATGAGGCTCATGTTCATCTCCAGAGAGCTGTCCATCGGACAAGGGAACAAGCTAATCGCCATCGGCGCACCAATCCCAACTATCAGCCGGGTCAGTGTGTCTGGTTGTCCACTCGGGATCTTCGTCTCTGGTTACCCTGCAAGAAGCTCAGTCCTAGGTACTTGGGTCCATTCAAAATCCTCAGACAAATAACTCCGGTTTCATTCCGTTTAGCTTTGCCTGCCCATTATCGTATCTCACCCACTTTTCATGTCTCTTTGCTCAAGCCCGCTCGTCCGAGAGGAGCGAAGGACCAGGAGGAGGCTGGTGACCAGAGAGTCCCTCCCATCAACATAGACGGCGAGGAGGCGTCCCTCGCTTACCACAGACTTTCACAGAGACCCCTCGGAAGACCCTGGCGTCATCAGCCTCTGCGCGTCAGGAGCCACTCACAGGGGGGGGGCTCTATCACAAATTCAGCCTCTGTGGCTCCCTCCGATCACCACCAGAGGGAACCATCACCAGAGTACTGAGCGATCCCTTCGGACTCCAGTTCCCACAATACCCCATGCCAGAGTCTAATCACCTGCACAGGTGTTTCCTATTGCCCGGTTTATTTAAACTGTGCCTTCCCTGCTCTCATTGCAAAGTCTTGTTTTGCCTTGCTGACATTTCTGAGCGGTTACCCTGTGTTGTATACCTGGACTGTTTACCCGTTTTCGATTGCTTGCTACCTACCTTTTCTGACCCTGCCTGCCTTGTTGATTCACGCCATTGATTGTCTGCCGCCTGCCTCGACCCTTATTACGAGCACTGTTTACGATTCAGCCCAGACTTCGTTGTCTCTAACGCCAGTTTACGATTTGTGCCTGTTTGACCTGCCTTGTGAACTAATAAAGCTGCACATGGATCCTAACGCCACTGCCTCTTTGTTACACAGTGTTTGAGAGCTTTAACTGCTTGTCTGTCTGATATTAAAGCTTGAGATGAAGTGAGGCGACCCATACTCAGTATTTGTGTTCTGCATTTAACCTAATTAAACCGTAGCAGTGCAGCCATATTGCAGTGGCGCCTGGGGTTCAGTGTCTTGCTCAAGGGTCCCACCTCAGTCGTGGTATTGAGGGTGGAAGAGAGTGCTGGTTATTCACTCCCGCCACCGACAATTCCTGTGGACCTGAGACTTAAACCTGCAACCTTCGGGTTACAAGTCCAACTCTCTTACCATTAGGCCACGACTGCCCCTTGTTATTAAGGATGTCTCTTAATTTTTTTTTAACCTCAATTAGAGTAAGACTGAGGCTATTGTGTTAGGACCTTTAGTTGTATCTGGCAACATACAGCAAGTGCTGGGTGATCTGGCCGCATATATCAAGTCCTCTGTAAAAAAAATGTAGGTGTTGGGTTTGATTCTGCTTTGGCTTTTGATAAGCAAGAAAATAGCAGTAGTTAAATCAAGTTTCTTTCAGCTTAGACTCCTTGCTAAGGTGAAGAATTTTTTAACTTGTGCTGAATTGGAGAGAATTATACATGCTTTTATCTCATCTCGACTAGACTACTACAATTAAATGTATATCGGTATTAGCCAATCACATACGAATTGCATACAGACAGTACACAATGCAGCTGCTAGACTTTTGACTGGCACTCACAAATACGAACATATTACCCCTGTCCTACTCTCTTTGCACTGGTTGCCAGTCCATTTTAAAATAGAGTTTAAAGTTTTACTTTTTGTTTTTAAGGTTTTAAATGGACTGTCACCTTAGTATCTTTCTGACCTTTTGAGTTTACACACCCCAGCAAGATGTCTAAGGTCATTGAATCAGAATCTCTTATTGGTCCCTAGATCTAGGTTGAAGAAAAAAGGTAACCGGGCTTTTGCCCTAAACTGTGGAACAGCCTTCCAATCTCTATTAGAACAATTGCAACAGAAACACTTTTTAAAGCAAGACTAAAATCCTATCTCTTACTGTGCGTTCACACCGCTGGCGGCGAGAGCGTCAAAATTCGCTCTGGCTGCCCTGTAGATGCTCCACGATCGGTCTTTATTTAAAGGGGCCGCAAACATACCAAACAAGCGTTCTGATCTTGTGCAGACTTACCACAAAAAGGGTATAACCTTATGATATATCTTAAATGTGAAAGTAAAAAAAAATATTAATGGAAAGAACTTAATATACTTACATGTTTGCTAATGAAATAAACCAATTAAAAGCTATTTGTGTGGCATGGCTTTTGTGTTCTCATTTCAATATTTTAAATGTATTTAAAAATGTATGTACAATTTTTTTTGAATATATATTTATTGTATTTAATTAACAATAATTTGTACCATTAATTTGTGTGCAGCCTACATTGAAAACAGTCCTGGTTAAAGTGTAGCCTTAACCCTTTCATGCATGAATGATTAAATCACAAAGTAAGATTTTTTTATATTTATTTTTTAAACCAGCGAAAAATCATGCAAATAACTTTTTTCAATATATTTTATTGTGAGGGAGTTAAGGCTTATAGTGTATGAGCCAAAAGGGGCTTATTCAAAATTATTGTTTGTCTGTCTTGTCATATTATTTTTATGTATTTTAAAATACAACTAAGCAAACCAAAGGCGACAGTGTCAAGGAACCAAAATTCTATCGGTGACAGAAATCGAGAAAAAAACCTTAGTAGAAACCAGGCTTAATCGGGACGCCACTTCTCCTCTGGCCAAATGAAACCAGCATGGTGTGGTTTAATTCCAGGCTGCAGCACAAGTCAGATTGAGCAGAGAACTCGTCTGGTTTTTGTGGTCATGTGCGGATGGCCGTCTAGTTGACGAGGTCTTTGCAGGGGATCTGTCTCTGGGGCTCATCTAGTTGTTGTGGTCTCCGCTGACATTCAGGGCTGTAGAGGTAGTTTTTAGATGCTGATCCACCTGGATACAGACTGGATCTGGGTGGCTACGGTGACCTTGGAATAAGAATGAGACAGATTAATATTAGCGTAAATGCCATTCTTTTTACGAAGTAACAAGTATATCGTGTGTTATGGGAAGTGTTCCCGGTTCCAGTCATCCTAATTAATGCAACTTAACAATCCTTTAACAGATTTGAAGTATAGAAATTCCCATCAGGGAAAACCATTGCCATGAAGGGTCTGCGACAATCTTAACATAGGTGGTGCATGTCAAATTAACATCCACATGAATGTCAGGACCCAGAATTTCCCAACAGAACATTGCCCAATGCATAACACTACCTTTACTGGCCTGCCTTTTTCCATAGTGCATCCTGCTGCCATCTTTTCCACGCACATGCACCTGGCCATCCACCTGATCTAAAAGAAAACGTGATTCCTCAGACCAAGCAGCCTTCTTCCATTGCTCCATGGTCCAGTTCTGTTGTTCATGTGCACATTGTATGTGCTTTCAGTGTCAGACAGGGGTCATAATGGGCACTCTGACCGGTCTGCAGTTACACAGCCCAAAGCAGCAAACTGCTTTGTTTTTCAGCAATTTGAGCTACAAATTTTGCTTTTCTGTGTGATCAGACCAGACTGCCTAACTTATCCCTTCACAGGTGCCATTCCTTACAGAAAAAAACACATGAATTTAACGTGCAATCACATGTTAAAATCACATGCGAAATATGTGAAACACGTGAAATGTGATTTACATGATGAAAATGTTCCAAAACCATGTTATACATGTGTTTCATATATTTCACATGTGATTTTAACATGTAATTGCACATGTGTTTTTTCTGTAAGTTTAGTTTAGTTTAGAGCTTTATTAATCCCCTTGGGACAATTAATTCAGACTTTCATAGTGCTTCACATATACAACACTTAACACACACATACATATATTTAAAATACACCAAATACATAAAAAGGGAGAAAAAGAAGAAGAAGAAAAAATAATAAAAAATTTAATTAATAAAATAAATAATCTAAATCAACTAGATTTATTACATAAACGTATTGCTTCAGGCACAAAAGTAAATTTGTACCGGTTTGTGGAACATCTAATTGACCTTAAACGTCGCCCAAGGGGCATCCACTCAAAATAATCATTCAAAGGGTGTGTGTTATAATTTTATGTGCCATCCTCATCACTTGCTGTTCATGATAAAATGTAAGACTTCACAAGGGAACACCTAAAATTTTTGAGCACACATTAACAATACCTTGCAAACGATTTTTGTTCTTTGTAGACAATAAGGAAAACCAACAAATAAAGGAAAAGGACAAGATACTTTAAACAAATGAATTATAGAAAGTCCTGAGAATGACTCTCTGTACATTAAAATAATTTAGCTTCCTCAGCACAAACAATCTTTGATTTGACCTTTTAATAATTGCATCTGTGTTTTGATCAAACTTCAGCCTATTATCAATAATCGTTCCTAAATACTTGTATTCCTCCACTACATTAACCTGTGTGTTATTAATGACCACCCTTTGAGGTGCAAGTGTTTTCCTACTAAAATTGATGATCATCTCTTTCCTTTTTGACACATTCAAATCTAATTTCATCCTATTGCACCATAAAATCATCCAAAACCGGATCATATTCCTGATCTGGATATGACGGCATAGACAGAAGCACAGTATCGTCTGCATATTTTACCAAATAACTATTATTGTACAAACTCTGACAATCATTTGTATATAAAATGAAAAGAACCAGAGAAAGTACACAACCTTGTGGTGAACCTATAGAAATATTTAACATATCCGATAAGACCCCATTAACTCTAACCCCTTGTTTCCTATTGGTTAAAAAATTCATAATCCATAAAACTAAACCAAAATTTAAATTAAACTGACTAATAAGTTTTTCCCCTAAAATAATAGGTTGCAAAAAATTAAATGCAGACAAAAAGTCCACAAACAAAAGCCGCACAAAGGCTCCACTATTTTCCAGATGTCGACTGACAGCATTCAACAGAAACAGTTTTGCATCCTCTACGCCTCTTCCAGCATGATATGCAAACTGCAACGGGTCTAAGAGTGGTCCAGCAACTGTCATCACATACTTTTTTATCTCTTTTTCCAAAATCTTCATGACCAAGGAAGTCAATGCAATAGGACGGTAATCATTCAATGATTTTGACTTTGCTTTTTTAGGTATAGGTACAATAATTGAGCTCTTCCACAAATCAGGTACCAACCCTTGATCTAGAGAAGATTGAAAAAGTAAGTGGAGAACTCCACTAAGCTGTTCAGCACAGTGACTCAGTGTTCTGCTACATATGCCATCTGGGCCTGGGCCTTATTAAGCGGTGTAGCCTTCAACTGTTTCAATATATCTAAATGATTTAATTTAAAATTATTAGAGGAACTAGTATTATCTTTAAAAAGTGCCATCTTGTTAATATTATCTATAAAAAGTGCCATCTCATCACCTACAACAGATGTATCAAAACGAGAAAAAATTCATTATACTTATTAGATAGAAGAAAATTAGCATCATAATTCTCCTTAGGCATTTGTTGATTTGATACCCATGTACTAACTTCAGCCATACTCTTAATTCCTTTCCAGGCTGCTTTAAGATTACCTTGCAGAAACACACCCTCAATCTTATTTTTATAATTATTTTTAGCAGTTTTTATTGCCCTTTTAACATCAACAATGTAAGGGATTGTAATGATAGTTGTGCCTTAGACAAGGTAGTGTGTGCAGCCCAGACACCCAAGAGGGCAGTTACCATAAATCAGGCAACTTTGATAGTGACGAGGGCCAGCATTTTTTCTCCTTTATACCAAGGGGCCAGATCCACGTCCACACACCTTTTACACCGTTTTACTCAATTTCATTTTTATTGAAAGAAATTAAAGTATAACTAATGTCATTTGTTTTTAAAGATTTTATTAGGTATACAACTTCTGCAGTTATGCTAATTCAGAAGGAAAACTTTGTTTTCAGTGGACAGAAATATTACCCCGACAAGCCAATGTAAACATTTAAATTGCATTGTCTGTAAATTTGCAACAAACAAATATACAGAGGTCCTTTTTTTATTAGTAACCTACAGAACATACTCAAAACAACCTAAAAGCCAGCTCAAAAGGGCTTAATTAAAAAAAATAGTTATTCTAAATGGTACCATAAAATAACCTGGTATCTGCAGGATTTTTAAAATCAAATTTAAGACCTTTAAAGAAACTGCGCTTATAGTGGTTTCCCCGGTAACCGCAGTACACAAAGCTGACGTGCAGCGCTCAAGTTTATTCAGTGAAATCGTAGCCTTTTGAAGTTTAATCGTCATATTAATCCCTATAGCAATTCTTGTTTTTCCGTCCCCAAAGACCTCTTATAATTTAGACTTTTTGTACAATTTAAGAGTTTGCATGGCCTTAAATGTAAACAATTTAACTGAAGACGTTTTAAGGACCCGCAGAAACCCTAATAAGAACATAGTCCAGTGCAAACATTTCTGTCATGCATTTGGCAAAAAGCTTTTGTTGACTATGAATTTTGAGGCAAGTGCAACTCTGGCATCCCAGTTGTTTGTGAGCAGTGGTGTGATGGTGATTTAAATAAAATACAGATTTCCAAACAATCCAAACATATGGGTATCCCCTTGAACTTGGTAAAAAGATAATCTGTTTACCATTTTGCCTTGAAAATACTGTTTTCATGGTCAGTTTTTCTTTTATTATTTGCTAATGTTAATGAATGTTTACATTAGAGTGCACGTCCTACTACGCTGAAATTAATAGGGGAGCGGCTGGAAACTAGCGACCTCCTGGTTGGAGATAGTATTAACATCATAAACTGAAAGCAATCTTTACATTACTTGTTTTTCAAATATTTAAAAATGTATCATCTGAGTCTAATATGATCCAGCGGGCCGTACTAAAAGACACTGTGGTCCGTATACGGCCCGTGGGCCGCCAGTTGCTCATTCCTGCCATAAATGGAAGCACAGAAAATGGGGAAAGGCCACTGGGTGTGCCAGACATATAAGCACAGACCACTGGACTAGACCTTCTCCTCTGAGCCTTTGTGACACCACCACTTATGTTTTCGACACTTGATGAATCTTTGCAACAAAGTCTGTGAACAGTAGAGTGTCACAGTCGAGAGGTACAGCTTTCCTTACAGGTCTGTCCACTTCCAACCAAAACATAGTTCTAAGTGCTTGCTTGTGCCAGTCTAGTTGAGGGTCAAGATTGTCATTCAAAATGGCGCCGCACATTGCCGCCTCGGTTTGTTGCTCCATGGTACTTTTACTGTTTTTGTTTGTCCTGTATTAAGCAACGTTTTTCCGATCAGCTTCACTAGAAATGAACTCTTGGACATAAAGAATAGCACACCAGATAACTTTTTGCCGACGTTTGAACATTCGCGCTCGTGAAACTCCGTCAGCACGGTTTTAGGACTCCGCTGCCGAGTATTCATCTGGCGAATCTCCGCTCCCTTACAAATAAATGAGACGAACTACATCTCCTCACCCGCACACACAAGGACTTTTTAAACTCCGCTGCGCTCTGCTTCACGGAAACCTGGCTGAATGGAGTCATCCCAGACAGCGAGTTTCATCTAACGGGCTTCCAGCTGTTCAGAGCGAACCGCGTCACCGAGTCGTCGGGGAAAACGAGAGGTGGTGGATTATGTTTTTATATCAATAACCGCTTTTCCACTGTCGGGCCAGTGCGAGCCAGTGCTTTAAACGGGCCGGGCGGGGCTAATAGTCTCGGACCTGTAGCACCGAGGCCAAAATCACGCTGCGTTTCCACTGTCGGGCCATAAGCTCCGCTGCGCTTCACTAAAACCCCCCCTTTACATGCCTCTGAGGAACAACGTCACGCAACCCCATAATTTCACCAACAAAGAGAAGTTATCAGAAAACTAATAAGAAATAAGTCACTGGAACTAGCGCGATCACAAAACGAACATGATAAAAGCGTCTGTTTGTTTGTATGCTTTGTTAAAGATTTAAATCCAAAAGCATCGATGTTTTACAATAATAAGTGATACATTGATCATAATGAATTAATTTATCAGGATTGAAAATTAGTCACAGAAATAAAGCGGTATGAACATAGCCTACCTACTTATTCAGTCGAGTCTGTTACTGTTGATTTTTAGTCACAGTATATACATCAAATTTAGAAAGAATGATAATTTCTATATTTTTATAAAAGCTCCCGAACAAAAAACATTATTATATTTTTATGACATACGCGGAGCTAAACTCTCGACACGAGACTTATGACAGATAAAATATATTTCTAAATAAATACACGATTGTGATAGAGAATAAGAAGCTGACGTCTGACTTCTTCAAGTGGTCGTATTTACCATGTTTACTATGGTAGCCTAACGTTAATGGCT
>NW_015506225.1:368917-369803 GCF_001515645.1 Sinocyclocheilus grahami | reverse complement strand
GTATCCAGGACCTTTCCTCAGGGCCGAAACCCTCCCAGTCAATCATATATTCCAGTTGGCCTCCTCGTCGCCGCGAATCCAGGATGGAGCTTACGGTGTAGATGGGGTCTCCGTCTGGCTCGGTTGGAGGAGGAGGCACCTCAGCCACATCAGACCCTGTGGGAGAAGGGAGAAGAGAAGGTCGGTGAGGTTTTAGCAAAGAAACATGGAAGGTAGGAGTAATTCTACTATTTGAGGGTAGTTTCAGACGATAAGTGACCGGGTTGATCTGTCTTAAAATAGTGAATGGTCCTAGGTATCTGGGACTCAGCTTGCGGCAGGGTAGCCGGAGGCGTATGTCCCTGGTAGAGAGCCAGATCCTTTGACCCGGGAGGTAGGTAGGTGTTACTGCTCTGTGACGATCGGCCTGGTTCTTGTGCCTCCTGACTGCCCCTTGCAGATGGACGTGTGCCGAGTCCCAGACCCTCTCGCTCTCCTGAAACCAATGGTTGACTGCTGGTACTTCCGAGGGTTCTCCTGACCAGGGGAACAGCGGTGACTGGAAGCCGAGTATGCATTGAAAGGGTGTTAGACCTGTGGTGGACTGGCGAAGGGAGTTTTGCGCGTACTCGGCCCAAGGAAGGTACCGGCTCCAGTTATGTTGGTGGTTATGGCAGTACGATCTCAGGAAGCGTCCAATCTCCTGTATTTTCCTCTCCGTCTGTCCGTTTGATTGTGGGTGGTAACCAGATGTTAAGTTCACCGACACCCCTAGGAGACGGAAGAAGGCCCTCCAAACTCTGGAAATAAATTGAGGTCCCCAGTCAGAGATAATGTCTTCAGGTAGTCCATAGTTTCTAAATACCTGATTGAATAGGGCTTCTGCAGTTTCCAAGGCAGATGGGAG
>NW_015506225.1:364587-365070 GCF_001515645.1 Sinocyclocheilus grahami | reverse complement strand
ACAACACACACTGGTCCAGCTAACCAATCACAACACACACTGGCCCAGCTAACCAATCACAGTACACACTGGCCCAGCTAACCAATCACAGTACACACTGGCCCAGCTAACCAATCACAACACACACTGGCCCAGCTAACCAATCACAGTACACACTGGCCCAGCTAACCAATCACAACACACACTGGCCCAGCTAACCAATCACAGTACACACTGGCCCAGCTAACCAATCACAGCACATTTCGTATTTCAGAAGGCGGGCCTTCATTTGATACAGGAACTATTCAAGTCGTTCATACCAGACTGGGGAGAGAGGTGTTGTAATAATGTAAAATATGTGAAAAATAATGTGTTTTTTGAACAATCTACTATGAGAGCCTGTTCTAGTACGGCTCTCTAGGTCATTCTGACATGTGACATGTGACCAAGTATGGTGACCCATACTCGGAATTAGTGCTCTGCATTTACCCATCCAAAGTGCAC
>NW_015506225.1:363398-364450 GCF_001515645.1 Sinocyclocheilus grahami | reverse complement strand
TAGTGAAGGTGGGAGAGGGTGCTGTACTTCCCCCCCCCCCCCCTACAATTCCTGCCGGTACGAGACTCAAACCCACAACCTTTGGGTTATGAGTCCGACTCTCTAACCATTAGGCCACGACTTCCCCGTACAACCCCAAAACAAAATCAAGACTTTGTAAAAGAGCATTATAGGACCCCTTTAAATAAAATATCTCATTTTGAAGTGGACTTTGAACTTTGTAACTTGTAATACTCAAACAGCAACATTACAGACTAAAAATTGAAAGGTGAAAAAGCATAACAGGACCCCTTTAAACTATTTCCTTTTTGAAACCATTGTTCAGAAAGTGAAAGTCAGGCAGTCTTGTGTTAAAAAAAAACTAGTGTGAATCGTTCCTGAAGTAGAGAACTCAAACTCTGAGGACAAACATGTAGTACGCAGAGATTCACAAAAACACGTCAATCACACATTCAGACCCATCACTGAAGCACTGAAGCCATATAAGGTAAGACAGATGAATATCTGAGGATAAAAACATATCAAGAAATTTCTCAGTACCATTTTGCTCAATAACTTATGATTACAGAGATCTATGGTGTCTTACAGATTTTCACTTTAAATTCCAGGAGGAGCTCAATACAGCTCTGAAGTCCTTACAAGAGAAACTTCCAACACAAAGAAAACATTAAAGGAGAGTTTGAGAAAACACTTCAACACATCAAGCTGAGGATCAATTCTTCTGACATATTCACACATTTGATTAGAACAGCTGAACTTTGACATAATTCAGGCCCTGCATTTCGTTTTGGAAAATGGGGAGGAATTCCCCACTTAGGTGAATCTTATGACATTAAAGGGGTCATATGATGCGATTTCAAGTTTCCTTTCTCTTTGGAGTGTTGCAAGCTGATTGTGCATAGATAAGATCCCTGAAGTTGCAAAGACTAAAGTCTCAAAACCAAAGAGATATTCTTTATCAAAGTTAAGACTCTGCCACGCCCCCCTAAAATGGCTCGTTCTAACACGCCCCCACATATCTACCTCACTATGTGGAAATATTAGCATAATGT
>NW_015506225.1:358782-363126 GCF_001515645.1 Sinocyclocheilus grahami | reverse complement strand
GTTACATTTCCGACGAGTGCTTGCAGTGTTCGGCCAATCCCAATGCACTGGGTCAGCTGACCAATCAGAGCAGACTGCGCTTGTCGGAAGGAGGGACTTTGTAGAAAACAAAGCGTTTGAGAGAGGCGGGGCATAGAGGACCTACAATAATGTACAGTATTTGAAAAATAATGTGTTTTTTGAACATTAAAGCATGTCAACATATTCTGTTACACCAAATACACAAAATAATGATCTTTAAAAAAGCATCATATGACCCCTTTAATGACACACAGCAGCAGGTTTATTTAAAGCTGCTGTCTCTTTTAGACCAAATTCATTCATTCATTCATTCATTATTTGTGTATAAAGCACATTCAAAAACAACCCAAGGCAGACCAAACTGCTGTACAGGGCAGATAAGATAAGAAACAAGATAAGAAAATAAATTAATTACTAATGTCGCCACAGTAAGTAAATAACTTTTACGCTTCAATTTAAAAACAGAAAGAGATGTTGCAGTTCTGATAGATGATGGTAGGCTATTGCAAAGTTTAGGGTCTGCTTTTCCAAATGCACACATCATCCGTCTGTTTAACCTCTGGAGTCTTACATTTTCAGGTGATGCAGTAAAACTCAATTCAAGCCTCTTTATGGGTTTGATTCACTCTCTGTTTTCAGATTCATTACACATAAAATTGATCGGTGCTGCCATGTGAAAACATATGCAAACAGATGGACTAATATTATTAAGTATTTTCTATTTATTCAGAGAGATTTCATAGTTTAGGCCGACGTTGACAGCTCTGTCATGGTCTGGTAAAGAGGTAAACTATTAGTTTTGGTTTTTAACTGCTGAGAAATTTTAGCTAATCAGAGACCCTTTTATTAGTGACGATCTAAACTTCCAGATCTTGCCAGTCATCAAATAGCGTTAATAGGTGCATGAAATGCATGAAATTAAATGTTTAATGGGTATCCAAAGGCTTGTTTAAATGATAGAAATGCATATTTGCTGCATGATGGTGCTATTCATAGGTTTCATGTGACGTCACACAGTGGTGCGGCCGCCATTTGTAGGACCGAATTGCAATTCCGTCAATCTGCTGTGCTGTGCTCTGGGCTGTGATAACAGCAAATCACAATGGATTATTTACCAAGAGATGTGGATGTATTGGATTCTTTGGATTAAATATTTATCGTAAGCATAGATGAGTTTTTATATTTTAGTATTTTAGTTCATAATGAAACTTGCAAAAGGTTAAATTTGCGTGCGAATCAGTAACTTATGCTGATTTGCCAGAAAACTTTCGTAATGCTCCACCTAAAGCTAATAAATCAACAAGATGTTTTTAATCTTTGATGTAAGTACAATTATGTAAGTCTAGAATGTTTATGCTGCACTAAACTTTGACGAACAACACTCCGATCCGCAAACAAACAGATGAAGAAGAGGAGGATGATGACGGTCCAGCACATACAAGGAGAAAGGTTTGTAGTTTTAGTTTCCACATTCTTATTTTTATGAATGTAACTGAATGTAATTACTTCAAGGATGTTAGAGTGAAGAGGATTTGTTTGTACTATTAGTTTAATAATTCTAGAAGAACGTTCTTTTCAAATAGTCTGTTAACTAAATAGCCTATATAAGTTAATTGCAGTGACTTTTACAATGACAATTACTGCAATCAAATATATATATTAATATGTCTCAGATCATTTGCAGCAGCTGTGTCCTGCTTTTACAGTTGCTAAATGTAAGCAGACTTATGTGTACAGGTACTCACCACTGCCAAAACACATGTAACTGACTACAACAAAACACAGAATCACAGCTTTGTTTCAACTTTAGTTGCTTCTTCACTTAGCATGTAGAGACACACATGAATAACATAATATTTCTCTCAAATGTGCCACAGATGTCTTTTAACAATGTTTTGTAGTACCCGAGAGAAGTGTCATCGCAGAAGAAATGGCAGAAGTTCCTCAGCTGTGAACACCGAGCAGTACTTGGACAGTGCACATCATCTTTATTATACTTCTCTGACTGGACTAGCAAGGAGCAGTTAGAGTCGATGAGAAAGTAAGTTCAAGTACATGTCTGCACTGACCATGATTATACAACAATTTGGGGGGGGGGGTGTCTTAACTGAGGAGACAAACTGACCAACAGGAATCAGTACCATTTTGCTCAATAACTTATGATTACAGAGATCTATGGTGTCTTACAGATTTTCACTTTAAATTCCAGGAGGAGCTCAATACAGCTCTGAAGTCCTTACAAGAGAAACTTCCAACACAAAGAAAACATTAAAGGAGAGTTTGAGAAAACACTTCAACACATCAAGCTGAGGATCAATTCTTCTGACATATTCACACATTTGATTAGAACAGCTGAACTTTGACATAATTCAGGCCCTGAATTTCGTTTTGGAAAATGGGGAGGAATACCCCACTTAGGTGAATCTTATGACATTAATGACTGACAGCAGCAGGTTTATTCTTTTGTACATGGAGGTCCTTGTACAACCAGCTCACCAGCGTCTTCACAAATATCTTCAGCCTCTCACTGACAGCCATCATCCCACCCTGCTTAAAATCTGCTACCATCATCCCTGTTCCTATAGAAGCAGCCACCAATAACTCTGAACGAATGCAGACCGGTTGCACTAACACCAGTAATCATGAAGTGCTTTGAGAGATTGGTCTCACAGCACATCAAGTCAAGTCACCTTTATTTGTGCAGCGCTTTATACCATACTGCTTGTGTCAAAGCAGCTTTACAGAGTCAAACAGGAAAATAGTTTGTCAATGACGCAAGAAGACAATAACAGTCAATTTTCAGCTAAAGTCAGTTCATTGATGATTCAGTGATGTCATCATCCAGTTCAGCTCTCTTCCAATAGCATCTGTACAATCAGTCAAGCGTCCCCAACTAAGCAAGCCAAAGGCGACAGTGGTAAGGAACCAAAACTCCATCGGTGACAGAAATGGAAAAAAAACCTTGGGAGAAACCAGGATCAGTCAGGGAGGTCTTCACAGTGGATCTGTCTCTGGGGCGCATCTAGTTAATGTGCTCTCTGCTGACATTCAGGATTGTAGAGGTCGTCTCTAGATGCTGATCCACCATCTGGGCTGGATACGGACTGGATCCGGGTCACAGCAATGACCACCTGATCTAATATTAGCATAGATGCCATTCTTCTAATGATGTAGCAAGTACATTGGATATTATGGGAAGTGTCCTAATTAATGCAGCCTAACAATCCTTTAACAGATTTGAATTGTAGAATTGTGATAGTGTGTTATGTGTACGCCAGGTTAAAGAGATGGGTCTTTAATCTAGATTTAAACTGACAGAGTGTTACAGGGCAAACAAGACGTGAGGCATGCGGATCCATGTGCAAAGCTTTATTCTGAAACAGTCAAAACTGGCAAGGGTCGGACAATGGCAAACAGGCATATAGAGGGCAAGACTGAAGAGTAATTTGAAACACAAGCGATGGTCCAGGCGAGAAATAAACCGTATCCGAACAGGGCGAGATTAGAGGGGTAGTCCAAGACAGGCAATATACTTCAGGGCAGGCAGAGATCATACAGAAACAAGATATACAGGCTAGGATCAAAACATGAAATTACTAAGGCAATAAACAGGATAAACTAGACTTAGACTCAGAACTAGAAACTCAAACTAGGACTGGGAACTGGCTCCGTAAAGTAGCTGTCTCACGATGAGCGGTAAGCGCTAAAACAGCACAGATGCTAAACAATACTCGGCAGTTTGAAAGGGATCTGAGTGAGTGTTATATAGTGAATGTGTGATTGGTTACAACTGTGTGCAATTAGTGCAATGGATGATGGGATATGTAGTCCGGGATGACATGCAACAGTTTGTGTAGTGCGAGAGTTAATGTAATGGAAGGGTGACCCCTGGTGGTGATCGAACTGAAGTCCATGGACAGGATTCGTGACATAGCCCCAGCCCCCCCAAGGAGCGGCTTCCAGACGCTCCAAACACTTTACGATTCAGGAGGGTGGTGGAGCGGAGGCGGAACAGGGGGAGGGACGGAGGGCCAGGTCCACGTAGAAGTGGAGATACCGGGGACTGAGGCAGGACCGGCGGAGCCGGCAGCACAGATGGAGCAGAAGACCACCACGGCGGAGCAGAAGACCACCTGAGCCAGACAGCAGACCACCACGGCAGAGCAGAATACCACCTGAGCCAGACAGCAGACCACCACGGTGGTGCAGAAGACCACCACGGCAGAGCAGAAGACCACCACGGCGGAGCAGAAGACCACCACGGCGGAGCGGAGGACCACCAGAGCCAGACAGTAGACCACCACGGCGGGGCAGAGAACCACC
>NW_015506225.1:348265-357597 GCF_001515645.1 Sinocyclocheilus grahami | reverse complement strand
AAAGGATCCGTGACAGACCCCCCCCACCAAGGAGCGGCTTCCAGACGCTCCTAAAACAGTAAGATTCAGGAGGGTGGTGGAGCGGAGGCGGAACAGGGGGAGGGACGGAGGGCCAGGTCCACGTAGAAGTGGAGATACCGGGGACTGAGGCAGGACCGGCGGAGCCGGCAGCACAGATGGAGCAGAAGACCACCACGGCGGAGCAGAAGACCACCTGAGCCAGACAGCAGACCACCACGGCAGAGCAGAATACCACCTGAGCCAGACGAGCCCCAAGGAGCGGCTTCCAGACGCTCCAAACACTATACGATCCAGGTGGGCGGTGGAGCGGAGGCGGAACAGGGGGAGGGACGGAGGGCCAGATTCAAGGATAGGAGAGACCAGGGACTGAGGCAGAGCCGGCGGAGCAGGGAGCCAGGGTGGAGCCGGCAGTACAGGTGGAGCTGAGGACCACCATAGCAGAGCAGACGGGACCGAAGATCCCCACGGTGGAGCAGAAGACCACCTGAGCCAGACAGCAGACCACCACGGCAGAGCAGAAGACCACCTGAGCCAGACAGCAGACCACTACGGTGGTGCAGAAGACCACCTGAGCCAGACAGCAGACCACCACAGTGGCGCAGAAGACCACCAGAGCCAGACAGTAGACCACCACGGCGGAGCAGAGGACCACCACGGCAGAGTAGACGGAGCTGGGACCCATGGCAGAGACTGGGGCCTAGAGAATACAGAGACAACACAGGCATTGCATTCCTGGTTTCAGGGACCAAGGCAGAGAACACAAGAAGTTCATCAATGTTCTCTATGGCAGTGACAGAGTAAAAGGGACAGACACAGAGTGCATTATTATTCTCTGGGCTCATGACAGGCACGTTTAAGGGTTCAAAGATGGGGTTTTGGGCTGTGACAGACAGACAGTTTCCTCGAGAGTGACTGGACAGACAGACAGTTCAACATTAGACTTGTGGACTGTAACAGGGCATACAGATAATCCAGAATTTGGTACATGTGGGAGTTGTGGACTGGCAGACAGATCAAGACCGGGGTCATTGATTGAAACTGGACGGGTAGTCATTTCAGTAAGTGACATTAGACAGGCAGACAATGTAGAATTTGAACAAACAGACAGTTCAGAGGGGGATGCATTGAGTGACACTAAATTGGAAGATGGTTCAGTCTTAGACACAACAGAAGCATTTAGACAGACAGACAGGTCAGGTTTAGATTCCTTGACAGAAACAGGCAAGACAGAGAGTCCACAATCAGCCACCATGGCTGGTTCAGAACAGGACGAGAGTTCAGAGCTAGCCTTCTCGGCCGGTTTAGAGCAGAACAGAATTTCATAAGCGGCTTCCGTAGCCGTGACAGGACAGGCAAAGAGTTCACAGACGGCCTCCATAGCCGGGACAGGACAGGTAGAGAGTTCACAGACGGCCTCCATAGCCGTAACAGGACAGGCAGAGAGTTAACAGACGACCTCCATAGCCATTACAGGACTGTCAGAGAGTTTACTAGTGGATACCACTGACAGCTCTGGAGGTTCTGCAGCGGATGCTGCCACCTCTGGAGGTTCAACAGTAGGACCATCATGATATGGGGAGAGTTCAATAATGGTTCATTCGACCGTGACAAGACAGGCTGAAAGTGCGTTGCTGGGCGCCACCACCGTGCAAGGAGCTGAGGTGAGCACCGCCACCTCGGAGGTTCTGCAGCATGGGCCGCCACCTCTGGAGAAGCTACAGCGGGTGCCATCACCTCGGAGAACATTGCAGCTGGCACCACTACCTTGGAAGGATCTGCAGCATCAGCCACCACCTCTGGAGACATCACAGTGGCCGCCGCTGACTCTAAAGTTTCAGTGGTGGTGTACGCAGCCCAACTACACCATAAAGCGATCCCCATTTTGGGAAGCGCTACAGACAGGGGGAATAGTTCAGGAACTGTAGGCTTTAAGAGCGCTGGTTTAGGGATACCAGCTGCACTTGCCGACACCAGCGGAGAGTCCTTCATGCTGGATGCCAGACTGGGATACTGAAGTACAGTCCTTGAGGATCCGGGTGCAACAGACAGGACGTGACAAGACTTCTGACGATCAGCTGTGTTGTGACGAGACTCAGGATGATCAGCTGTGATGTGACATGACTCTGGAAGATCAGCGGTGACGTGACGTGACTCTGGAAGATCAGCTGTGACGTGACATGACTCTGGATGACCAGCTGTGATGTAACGTGACTCTGGATGATTAGCTGTGATGTGACATGACTCTGGATGATCAGCTGTGATGTGACGTGACTCTGGATGATCAGCTGTGATGTGACATGACTCTGGATGATCAGCTGTGATGTGACATGACTCTGGATGATCAGTTGAGACGTTACTGGACTTATGAGGAGCAGTTGTGACTTGACTGGACTCCTAACGCTCAACCTTGACTTGACTCACGAAGATCAGCTGTGACTTGACTTGGCTCAAGAAGATCAGCTGTGACTTGACTTGGCTCACGAAGATCAGCTGTGACTTGACTTGGCTTACAAAGATTAACTGTGACTTGAATTGGCTCATGAAGATCAGCGATGACGTGACTTGACTCTGGCAGATCAGCTGAGGCGTGACGAGACTCTGGAAGATCAGCCGTGACTTGACATGACTCACGAAGATTAGCTGTGACTTGACATGACTCACGAAGATTAACTGTGACTTGACATGACTCACGAAGATTAACTGTGACTTGACTAGACTCGTGAAGATCAGCCATGACTAGACTTGCCTCATGAAGATCAGTTGTGACTTGACTTGACTCATGAAGATCAGTTGTGACTTGACTTGACTCATGAAGATCAACTATAACTTGGCTTGACTCATGACGATCAACCTTGACTTGACTCATGAAGATCAGTTGTGACTTGACTTGACTCATGAAGATCAACTATAACTTGGCTTGACTCATGACGATCAACCTTGACTTGACTCATGAAGATCAGTTGTGACTTGACTTGCCTCATGAAGATCAGCTGTGATTAAACTCGACTCATGACGATCAACTGTGACTTGACTTGCCTCATGACGATCAACTGTGACTTGACTCGACTCATGAAGATCAACTGTGACTTGACTCGACTCATGAAGATCAACTGTGACTTGACTCATGACGATCAGCGGTGACTTGACTCGACTCATGACGATCAGCGGTGACTTGACTCGACTCATGACGATCAGCTGTGACTTGACTCGACTCATGACGATCAGAAGTGACTTGACTCGACTCATGACGATCAGCTGTGACTTGACTCGACTCATGACGATCAGCTGTCACTAGACTTGACTCAGGAAGATCAGCTGTGACTAGACTTGATTCAGGAATGGAAGATGTGACATAACAGTGTGCTGTTGTGTCTGCCATTTTGCGATCAGGCTCCTCTGTCGCTGCCATTTTGGTCACAAACGCGGTGTCGCATTCCTCCACCGCGACACCCACAGTGGATGAAGAGTTAACACACGGCAGAGCATAGTCCATAAACTGACTTAGAGATGAACGTGGACCCTCGTGAATGAGTTTAGACTTTAGTGGTTGATTAATGCTCTCACAGAAAAAGTCTATCAACACACAATCCGGGAAATCAGAGTAATAAGCCATGTCTAGAGTAATAAGCCATGTCTAGATACTCTTGAATATGACTCTCAAGCGATCGTGTGCCCTGCTCGAGAGCTAATAGCATTATAGCTGTGTCCATTCCTGGCCAGAGTCCTTTAGAGAAGCTGCTGGATCCTCGTGTGGCTGAGTATTCTGTTACGGGGCAAACAAGATGTGAGGCGTGCGGATCCATGTGCAAAGCTTTAATCTGAAACAGTCAAAACAGGCAAGGGTCGGACAATGGCAAACAGGTATATGGAGGGCAAGACCGGAGAGTAATCCGAAACACAAGCGATGGTCCAGGCAAGGAATAAACAGTATCCGAACAGGGCGAGACGAGAGGGTTAATCCAAGACAGGCGATATACTTCAGGGCAGGCAGAGATCATACAGAAACAAGATATACAGGCTAGGATGGGTGCAACAGACAGGACGTGACAAGACTTCTGATGATCAGCTGTGTTGTGACGAGACTCAGGATGATCAGCTGTGTTGTGACGAGACTCAGGATGATCAGCTGTGATGTGACATGACTCTGGAAGATCAGCGGTGACGTGACGTGACTCTGGAAGATCAGCTGTGATGTGACATGACTCTGGATGACCAGCTGTGATGTAACGTGACTCTGGATGATTAGCTGTGATGTGACATGACTCTGGATGATCAGCTGTGGCTATCGCACGATGAGCGATAAGCGATAAAACAGCATAGACGCTAAACAATACTCGGCAGTTTGAAAGGGATCTGAGTGAGTGTTATATAGTGAATGTGTGATTGGTTACAGCTGTGTGCAATTAGTGCAATGGATGATGTATATGTAGTCCGGGATGACATGCAACAGTTTGTGTAGTGCGAGAGTCAGTGTAATGGAAGGGTGACCTCTGGTGGTGATCGAATGGAAGTCCATGGACAGGATTCGTGACACAGGGTGTGTCTGCCTCCCGAACAATGCTAGGTAGTGTGGCATTTGAACCAATCAGACACACAACTATTTGTTATATTTAACAAATAATCTCTTAATTCATAGGAAATCCTTTCTGTGAATGAACACACATCTCCTCAGGACATTGTGTATCCCATTACTGTTCTTGTATATTGTCTTTTGAATTGTATACTGTTTTGTGTGTGTGTTATGATAGGTCACTAGTTAATATAACCCCACCGATACTATGTTTGGTCTCTTTGAATTTGTCTTCTGATGATCAAAACGAGAGTGTATATTATATGTTGGTACATAGGCAATATATTAGTGTTCAAAGAATCTTTAGCAATTTTGCATCAACACCCAACCGAGTTCCATATGCAAATTACCATGCTCTCACACAAAGGGTCATAAAACTCCCCAGTATTTCCAACCTCCCGCTTGGAATTTCAGCCTTTCTCACTGGACAAGCCCATCCTGAGAGGCGTGAATCTTCTCAGACCTTAAAAGGCTCACGCACAGTTCCGCCCTAGTTTGTTTATTCTGCTTAGTCTTCTGCTAAAACCTTCTGATTGCGGCCCGTGTGGAGAGCCTGAGCCGGTGCGGGCGTACCCGGTGGGCTCCAACACATAGCCAGTCAGTCTACGGTTCTGTTAGATTCTGAGAAGATGAGGATGTGAGCTAGCACCCTTCTAAGGACACCCTAAGTTCCTGCCAGGCCTGCGGCCTTGTCTTTCCATTCACCAAAGATCCTCGGATCTCAGCTGTCTCTCTTAGCTCTTTTTCACTTTCCACTGGGAAAAAACTCCCAATCACCAACGAGTCAGAACATCTTTGGAGTTCATCACTCTTCAAACCCGGAGGAAGGTGATCGCAACTCCTACACCACCGAAGCTCCAAACCATCAAGACTTTCATCTGAGACTGCATCCGTACACTTGTTCCAAGCCAAGGCAATGCAAGTATCGTACATTTAACTAAACGGTTTAGTATAAGCTGTAGACCCTATTCTAAAACGGCGCTGATGGTTTCACTCAGGTGGTTAACTGACTAGGGCCAAGAACATCCTCAAAGACACGTCACACCCAGCACAGCACCCGTTCAATCTGCTGCGCTCAAGAAGCCGCTACAGATCCTTAAGAAAAAGGAGTGCTTGCTTACAGGACAGTTTCTTCCCGTTTATACTGCTGTTTTTATGCAATATGCAGAATGTCAAGGTGCAATATGATCACCTGGTCACTTTATTTATCAGGACGTTAACAAATGCACTAAATGTGGCATGTCAATGTGCAAGACTGTATCTGGTCACTAATCACTACTGCCAGTTATTCCATTTCAGTTTGCACTTCTTACTGTTTCATATCAGTGTAAAGGTCAATGTGCAGTGCTGTCAATGCTCACTTTACTCAGATTGCTCAGTGTGTAATATTAGGACTCAGTCACTTGTTGTATATACTTTTAAAATTGTACTGTACAGTCTATAATCTTATTAAGTCTGTGGTTACATGTTAATTTCTCCTAATTTCAATGTATGCAGAAAATACAATGACAATAAAGGCTTTCAATTCAATTCAATTTAATTCAAAAGCTTTATTGAGACATTTAAAACAAAATCAAAAAAGCAAACATAACACTTCAAAGCTTTCAGATATTAAAGCTAAAGTTATAAAATTACTTTTTCCTTATGCGAATATAATCAGCAGACAATAAAAGTTGTTGATAAAATATAAAAGTTAAAGATAATGTATTAATAAAAAGGTAACATCGATAATTACTGAAAGTAAATGTGGAAAATAATAAGATGGATCTTTCTCTCCTACTGACTTACAAGTAGGGACGGGTATCATTAAGGTTTTAACGGTATTTCTATTCTTGCAAAACTGTACATCAGTCTGGTTCTTTAAAGGTATTCTTTCTCTTTTTTTATGAAAAAGGGCCCATTTAATACCGAGTTCAGGTACCATCCCTACTTACAAGAGAAGCACAGAAGGAAACAGTTTCAAAGCTACATGACAGTATTTCTTGCATCTGCGTTTTCTAAATACATCATAAGTGGAAAAATAACTAGACATTTTAAAAACAACAGTGAATAACAAGTTAAAAATAAATCTCAGTCTCTCGTAAAAGTGTTACAGCCTCTTCTTCAGCTTCCTGAACAAGAACGGTTTGTAAAAAGCTTCTACTTTCCTTCATGAAAGAATAAGCAAAACTACAAGTGATGCATATGAATTATAAGACAACTGAACATAATATGAAACTCATAAGAAAACACAATTATATAATCTATAACATTAAGCAAAATGATACACAAGAATAAACCTTTCTGACATTGTTATTTGGGGAGGAACTCCATCTTTGAGTTGATCTGAATCTCACAGTAGAATCTGCTGGTTTTGAAGATGAAGATGAACTTTATTCACTGTGAAAACTTTAGATAATGTTTCTTTGTCATGTCACTAGTAATGACTGGTTAGGACAGATTTATCCAGATGATATTTTATTGTTTAATGCATTATTGCGTCTCATTTGGTGAGGACGCAGCATCAGACCTGAAAGTGCTGATCTGAAGATGATCTACTTACTGTGATTGTTTTTTGTATGTCTGTGTAGAGCAGATGAATGATTGAAACACTTCCCACATGCAGTGCAGTGATATGGTTTCTCTCCAGTGTGGATCCTCTCGTGTGTTTTCAGGTGTCCTGACCGACTGAATCTCTTGTCACATTGTGAACACTTGTAATGTTTCTCTCCAGTGTGGATCCTCTCATGCTGTTTTAAACAATTTGCTGAAATAAAAGTATTTTCACACTCAAAGCACATGTACTCTCTCACAGCAGTGTGTATTTTCTGATGTTTTTTCATATATTGTAGACATGAAAAACTCTTTCCACACAAATAACATGAATGTGGTTTCTCCTTTGTATGAACTCTCATGTGTTTCATCAGGTATGATGCCCTCAAAAAGGTTTTGCCACATTGATCACATGTGTGCCACTTCTCTCTAGTGTGGATGTTCATGTGATCCTTAAGGCTTGCTGAATGTGTGAAAAACTTTCCACATTGATCACAAGTGAACGGTTTCTCTCAAGTATGAACTCTCATGTGAACATCAAGACTATATTTGCTTGTCAAACTCTTTCCACACTGAGTGCAGGTGAGGAATTTCTTGGCTCTTTTTTCTTTTAATTTTTTCTGTTTGGTTTGAGAGTGAGTTTTTTCTCTGGTTTTTGCATGATTTTTTCCCTCAGCTTCTCTCAATTCTTCACTCTCCTCATTTTCTTCAATCAACTCTGAAATAAAAGTAAAAACTTCATTTTCAGGAACTCATAAAAAAACTGAGAAATATGAAAGAACATAAAAGTGAACCCTGTTATAACAATTGCTATACAAAATGTTGATCATTATGATGCATTTTCACAAATTATACATCCCTGAAACTTTCCATGAATGAGGTACATTGATCTTCCAATTATTCATTTTTTTAATTATAGGCACAAATCCCATGTTTATAGGGAGAACTATTAAATACGTTTGATCAACTACACAATTATCTAACATACTTTTTGGGGGTGAAAGTACCCAGTTTGTAGAAAGTGTCCCTTATTATTTGATGCTTCAGCACGATTATTCAAAGATTCTAAAGATTTATTCAATTACAACAAAAATCACCATTAATGAAGAATCAAGAGTAAACACCAACTTGTTTGTTCTTCAGAATCTTCAGTGTGTTTCATTCTGCAAGGTTTGTGGGAGGAGCTTCACAGATGATGTGATTATATGTGGGAGGAGCTTCACTGATGACAGTATAGTTGTGGGAGGAGCTTCACTGATGACAGGATTGTTATGGGAGGAGCTTCACTGATGACAGGATTGTTATGGGAGGAGCTTCACTGATAACATGATTGTTGTGGGAGGAGCTTCACTGAACATGAATTTCTGTGTGGAAGAAACAGATTTGCCAAAATCAACAATAAATCCGTCCGTTTTTAAACTAATTTAGAGATTTAAGCATTTATGTAAGTGAAGCAGATGTCCTCCAAATTCTATATTTGAAGAGACCAGAGTCTAATAAATAGAAAGTGTTGCTTCTTTGTAAATCATTATTTTACTATATTACAAGAAAAAGCGTCAACACAAAGAGCAGATCAATTTAAAATGCTCATTCAGTAACACTGCAATCACATTCTATATTGTATTTTTCATTCTGCCTTAGTATTAACATTTATTAAGATATCTGTCTAGAAATATAGAACAGAATTTGTATTAATGCAAATTCTTCCAAATATAAATAACAGTAAGAATGAAGAATTAAAGCATAAACACAGACATTTGATGACACCCTTCATTAACAATTACAGATAAATAACTACACTGTATCTAAATATAGTTTGATTTTCTAACATCTACATTCAGAGCAATTAAAGTAATTAAATTATTAACATGTAATAGTTGTATATGTGCAGTAATTGACAGTGATCATAAAATCTTCTTTAAACAGAAAGAGTACAGAAAGCAACAAGTAATATTTCCAGTGTGTATATTATAAATCTCTTCATATTTCTGTAGATTTAAAATAGCCCACGTGGTATACAGACTAATTATATTAAGTATTTAGCAGCAGCTGTGTTTAATGTTAACCACGTAAAGTAACTATAACAAATTTGATCTTCTAAAGATAAACCTCAAAAGAGAAATAACGTTATAAAAAATAGCAGCAGCAAAACTTGATATCGGTTCGCGTTCAGTAACAGCAACATTATCACTGCAAACATCGAAACAAT
>NW_015506225.1:339307-348069 GCF_001515645.1 Sinocyclocheilus grahami | reverse complement strand
TTATGATGCATTTTCACAAATTATACATCCCTGAAACTTTCCATGAATGAGGTACATTGACCTTCCAATTATTCATTTTTTTAATTATAGGCACAAATCCCATGTTTATAGGGAGAACTATTAAATATGTTTGATCAACTACACAATTATCTAACATACTTTTTTGGGGGTGAAAGTACCCAGTTTGTAGAAAGTGTCCCTTATTATTTGATGCTTCAGCACGATTATTCAACAGCTCTAAAGATTTATTCAATTACAACAAAAATCACCATTAATGAAGAATCAAGAGTAAACACCAACTTGTTTGTTCTTCAGAATCTTCAGTGTGTTTCATTCTGCAAGGTTTGTGGGAGGAGCTTCACAGATGCTGTGATTATATGTGGGAGGAGCTTCACTGATGACAGGTTTGTTATGGGAGGAGCTTCACTGATGACAGAATTGTTATGGGAGGAGCTTCACTGATAACATGATTGTTGTGGGAGGAGCTTCACTGAACATGAATTTCTGTGTGGAAGAAACAGATTTGCCAAAATCAACAATAAATCCGTTTTTTTATTTTTAAAACTGATTTAAACATGTAAGCATTTATGTTCGTGAAGTAGAAGAGACAGGAGCCTTACAAATACATAGTGTTGTCTTTTTGTAACTCATTATATTACTATATTAAAAGAAACAGCGTAGACACAAAGAGCACATCAGTTTAACCCCTTTGCTGTCACCTCCCATTTTTGGCATGGAGACTCAAATGACATACCCAAAATATAAAGGTTGCTGCTCATCAGTCTTTCTGACTAGATACATAATCAAGAAGGCTGGCCTGTTCCCCATGAAATTATCTTTGTGGATGAGGCTGATTTCAACCTGACCAAAAGAAGGAGAAGGGGGAGGAACATAATTGGCCAACGGGCTATTGTAAATGTCCCTGGTCATCGCGGAGGGAATGTCACTTTGTGTGCAGCCATCAGCCAACGAGGGGTACTCCACCGTCATGCCATTCTAGGACCCTATAACACTATGCTCCTCCTTGACGGTCTAAGAGAGCATATGTTCCAGCTGGACTTCAGGGAAACAGCACAGCCAGAGCAGCCTCGTTACATTGTTGTTTGGGATAATGTCAGCTTCCATCGCGCTGCTCTGGTTCGTGACTGGTTTACCAATAACCCAAGGTTTTCTAACATCTTCCTGCCTGCATGCTCTCCCTTTCTAAACCCCATAGAGGAGTTTTTTTGGCATGGCGGTGGAAAGTGTATGACCGAGAACCTTATATCTGTGCTCACCTCCTCCAGGCCATGGAAGAAGCCTGCCTAGACATATCAGTAGATGCATGCCAGGGGTGGATCAGGCATGCAAGAGGATTTTACCCTCGCTGCCTGGCTAGGGCCAATATAGCCTGTGATGTGGACAAGATTCTCTAGCCTGACCCAGAACGAAGTCGGGATGATTTTATTATTTTTTTTACAGTTGTGCTGTGTAGTACATGAATGAATAAAAATGTGGGATTTGTGTTTACTGTTTTGAGAATACAAGGCATAGTTTCAAGAAATGTGTTTAAGCAATCGAGAAAAACTGTAGTATAGCAAGTGTTGCTAATAAATATAAAAAATTTTTATTTTATTAAAATGTAAATTCTGTTACTGTATGGCAGTTTCTTTCTGATCATAAACTACAGTAACACAAAAAGGATGTTGTGACTGTCTGTTACAGGAGATTTCTCCAAGCAAAAACGGGATCCTGACTATGAGAGGCAGAATCATCATACAGCCAGCTGTCCATTTTACAGAAATGCAGAATTAGGTAACCCAAAATACATTTAGTTTTACATTGCATTTATATTTACGCATTTGCCAGATGCTTTTATCCAAAGCAAGTTACATTGTATTTGTAAACATTTGATTAAAGTTATTAATTCCCTCGGAGTCTAACAGGGGCGGCGCCGGGGGTGAAGAGGGCTGAAGCCCCAAATGTTTCTATTACAATGTCTTGTGCGCATCAAGATTGAGTTTTCATACACATTAAAATTATTTCTATTAAACCAGCACTTCAACAGCAAAATGCAGCTGCTTCAGGTATCTTTAATTTACTGTAGCCTATAAATTCATAATACCGATCTCACTGTCAATATTAGATTATTGTTACTGTATAGCATTAAATATAGATTTTTAAGAAGGCCTATTATATGCACAGACTTTCTAGGACACACACACACATTTAGAGCGATTATATGAACAGATTGGTTAGCATTTAGCCTGGTCTGTGACAGGCTTTACTAAGTGGCAGGGCAACAAAATTCAATAAAAAAGAAGTTAATATTAATAATAGCTAATATTAAAATAATCAATTATTTAAATTGTGAAGAAAATATTGTCTTTTTGCTCTATTTTGCAAAAGCGGTTCTAAACAAAGCCCTGTTGTGCATCTCTTCTCACAGCAGTGTTTCATTACAGAATTAATCAAACTTTTTTTAACGCCTTGAATCAGTGATTCACTGACACTTTCATAAAACATAAAAACAGTTTCTTACTTCGTTCCTGAATGAATCAGCAGTTTTGAATGTACCGCTTTAATAAATGACTCAATGACTCAGTCATTAAGACAGTGACTTGCTGCCACCAACTGGTAATTTTAGACTCATTTTTAAAAGTTACCATTCTGTTTTTTTCTATCATTACATATTTCTGTGTTCTAAATTTTATATTTAAAACATTAATATCATAATATGTGTTATGCAGTTTGTAAGTGCAAATTATAATTATACTTGTCTCTTTAAAAATGAAATATAAAAAATTAAGCCACTTAGCCAATGTAACTTTTCAGCATAGCCTGTTTAATTTGAAGTGTATCCAGTGTATTTTGATACATAAATTAATGTCTCTGGGCTAAGCCCCAGATATACACTCACCGTAGAACTGCCTCTGGAATCAAACCCATTATATCAGCACTTTGCTCTACTGATTGAGAATGCTGTTACAGGAGATTTCTCCAAGCAAAAACGGGATCCTGACTATGAGAGGCAGAATCATCATACAGCCAGCTGTCCATTTTACAGAAATGCAGAATTAGGTAACCCAAAATACATTTAGTTTTACATTGCATTTATATTTACGCATTTGCCAGATGCTTTTATCCAAAGCAAGTTACATTGTATTTGTAAACATTTGATTAAAGTTATTAATTCCCTCGGAGTCTAACAGGGGCGGCGCCGGGGGTGAAGAGGGCTGAAGCCCCAAATGTTTCTATTACAATGTCTTGTGCGCATCAAGATTGAGTTTTCATACACATTAAAATTATTTCTATTAAACCAGCACTTCAACAGCAAAATGCAGCTGCTTCAGGTATCTTTAATTTACTGTAGCCTATAAATTCATAATACCGATCTCACTGTCAATATTAGATTATTGTTACTGTATAGCATTAAATATAGATTTTTAAGAAGGCCTATTATATGCACAGACTTTCTAGGACACACACACACATTTAGAGCGATTATATGAACAGATTGGTTAGCATTTAGCCTGGTCTGTGACAGGCTTTACTAAGTGGCAGGGCAACAAAATTCAATAAAAAAGAAGTTAATATTAATAATAGCTAATATTAAAATAATCAATTATTTAAATTGTGAAGAAAATATTGTCTTTTTGCTCTATTTTGCAAAAGCGGTTCTAAACAAAGCCCTGTTGTGCATCTCTTCTCACAGCAGTGTTTCATTACAGAATTAATCAAACTTTTTTTAACGCCTTGAATCAGTGATTCACTGACACTTTCATAAAACATAAAAACAGTTTCTTACTTCGTTCCTGAATGAATCAGCAGTTTTGAATGTACCGCTTTAATAAATGACTCAATGACTCAGTCATTAAGACAGTGACTTGCTGCCACCAACTGGTAATTTTAGACTCATTTTTAAAAGTTACCATTCTGTTTTTTTCTATCATTACATATTTCTGTGTTCTAAATTTTATATTTAAAACATTAATATCATAATATGTGTTATGCAGTTTGTAAGTGCAAATTATAATTATACTTGTCTCTTTAAAAATGAAAAATAAAAAAGCCACTTAGCCAATGTAATTTTTCAGCATAGCCTATTTTATTTGAAGTGTATACCGTGTATTCTGATACATAAATTAATGTCTCTGGGCTAAGCCCCGGATATCCACTCACCGTAGAACTACCCCTGGAATCAAACCCATTATTTCAACACTTTGCTCGACTGATTGAGAATGCATTGTAAAAAATTTAACTTTAATCATTTGAATGAGATAGACTATCAACTAATTATGTGCCTTCCTTGTAGGCATGTTCAGATGTAGTATATAACATTTTTATTAATGTCAAAGTGCATACAGCACCAACAAGTTTGACAGTTGAGGCAAATCTGTAAACACTGCTTTGAAATTTTTGTTTTTTTGTGTGTTTGCAGGTTCATTCAGACAGTCAGCCTTTGTGGAACCAAATGCATTGAAAGGCACAGATCAGCTGGAATTCTGGAAAGAGTGTGCAGCCTGAATCCCATCCTGCTGTTTCTCATCGGAGAGCTTGTCAACTTTTACGTAGAGGTTGTGGAGGAGGAACTGAACTTAGTAAAGAAAGATTTTGTTGGGAACTCTTAGATTTCTTTGGTTTTCGTTGGCACGAAACTCTACTTGCAGGTATACTTGCTTGTCCCAGTTGGAAGTAGTATTCCTCCTCAAGAGCACATTAACTGAAAGCGAAATTGTAAAAATTAAAAAAAATATTAAACCTCACCTCGCCAGTCAGCTCCGCAGTCGGGTGTCTACAGTGGAAGAATTGGTGAAGTTAGGTCATCAAGTAGAAAAGGACTATGAGCAGCAACTCCGATATAATGGAGGCATACACGCTAAACAGTCTATGGCACCCCGACCTCCTGTTAATCGCTCTATGGACAAGTCCCAAGGTCAGTGCTTGCGGTGTAAAGGACACCATTCCCCAGGGAACTGTTCTTATTTTACATCTCTTTCAAGTCAGCCATCCCATCAGCCTCAACCATCTCATAACAAACGACCTCCCCAAGATCCAAAACAGGGTGGGTTACCCTCCCACAACACTGTCTCAGCCACAACTGCATCACCTATCACCTCCAGTCTGAAAACGAACCAGGTTAGTGACAAACTGTTCACAGTACCTCAACAGCTAGTAGTCCCTATCACCATTGGCACCTGGAAAGGTAAAGCTATTGTGGACACTGGAACTAGCTATACTCTTATACATGAGAGTTTATGGAAGGATCTTACACCCCATGAGAGTCTTCATCCCTGGACCTTAGGGCCTCTATACCTAGCAAACGGCGAGGCTGAAGTTCCACTTGGGTGGATAAATGTGCAGATTACCCTGCATAACACAAATATTTATATGTGGGCTGTAGTCCTTACCTCCACATCCCTGACATATGTAGCAGTGTTGGGATTAGATTTCATTTTCCTGAGCGGCCTCCAACTTAATGTCACAGACAGGAAATACTCCATCAAATGTGCTCCTGAGGAGGAATACTACTTCCAACAGGGACAAGCAAGTATACCTGCAAGTAGAGTTTTGTGCCAATGAAAACCAAAGAAGTCTAAGAGTTCCCAACAAAATATTTCTTTACTAAGTTCAGTTCCTCCTCCACAACCTCTACGGGCATCTCAAGATGTAGACCCTACCGCAACAGAGGATCAAGTCTTAATTGACAATGCATTAAAAGAAGTGACTTTTCCTCACAATGAAGAAGTTCAGCTACAACACCTCTTGGAATCCCATCAAACAGTGTGTACTCGCCGACCCAGACGTACGACTGTTCTTCAGCACTGGCTGTACACTTGTCATCCGGTACCCACTAAACAACGGCCCTATCGACTCACGCCTGAAAAGTAAGCCATGGTAAAGGAACAGATTGAAGAAATGTTAAAAGCTGGCATCATAGAACCCTCTTATTCAGCATGAGCATCACCAGTTGTCTTGGTCCCCAAGAAGTCTCAGGTTCTGTGTTGACTATAGAAAGGTCAATGCCCTCACCGAGAGTGATGCATATCCAATTCCTAACATCACAGAGATCCTGGAGTCGCTTGCTGGTGCAGTAATTTTTTCAACTTTAGACCTTAACAGCGGTTTTTGGCAGGTACCCATGGAACCTGAGAGCAAGCCGAAGACCACCTTCATCACATCAGGGGGGCTGTATCATTTCAATGTCATGCCTTTTGGTCTGAAAAATTCCCCAGCAACCTTTCAAAGGCTAATGGAGATAGTCCTGAGAGAATTTCTTGGAACCATATGTTTCATCTATATTGATGATATCATCGTTTACTCACCATCTATGACCCAGCATTTCCTTGACATCCAGAGCATCCTTCAACAGTTGCAAACAGCTGGGTTGACATTAAACCTAAAAAAATGCACGTTTTGTCTTCAGGAGATCACCTTCCTTGGTCACGCAGTGAACGGACAGGGGATTGCCGCTGATCCAAGTAAGGTGGAAGCAATCCGCACTTATCCAGTTCCACAAAACCTTAAAGAAGTCCAGCGCTTCCTAGGATTGGCTGGGTGGTACCATCGATTCGTGCCAGACTGCTCCAGGATCGCTGAGCCTCAACACCCTGAAAAAGAAAGGACAATCATTTCAGTGGACGCCACAATGCCAACAAGCTTTTGAGTGTTTAAAAGTATGCCTTACATCACCACCTATCCTTGGACACTCCAATCTCCAACTACCCTTTACAGTGTACACTGACGCAAGCGACACCGGCTTGGGAGCTGTATTAACACAGCGGAAAGAACAAGGTGGTGAGGAAGTGATCGCTTACTCCAGTAGGACTCTAAATAAAGCTGAGACAAACTATTCTACCACCGAAAAGGAATGTCTTGCAGTGGTGTGGGCTCTGGACAAATGGCAGCACTACTTAGAACCACGACTGTTCACAGTAATCACTGACCATTCCTCGTTGCAATGGGTGATGAGTTCCACAAAAACAACCAGTCGACTCATCAGATGGGCTCTTCGACTTCAAAGATTTGACTTTGTGATGGAGTACAGGAAAGGGAAGTTGAATGTAGCACCTGATGCTCTGATGTACTACCTACCTGGATGTAGTGTGTACACCAATCAGAAAGAGGAGTCAGAGTTTCCAATCACCCCTGAAAGCGTCTGGGAAGAACAACATCAGGATCCTGAAATTATAAAAATATTTCAGGCATTAGCAAAGAACGAGCTCACAGAAAAGGAACAATATGCAGTATTGGAAGACTAATTGTATCACACCACTCATCTGACCGATGGCCGAGTCCATTACCGTGTTGTCATTCCCAGCAGCCTTGTACCCAAAATTCTCCAATACTACCATTCCAATCCCATGAGTGGACATCTTGGAATTTTCAAGACGAATAAAAGAGTACAAGACGTTGCCTACTGGTCTGGCATGTGGACGGATGTCAAAAAACATGTCAAGAGGTGTGTAAAGTGTCAAACTCTTAAGAGTGACAACAAAAAACCGGCAGGAAAACTTCAACCAATTACTACATCACGACCCAATGAAATGCTGGGAGTAGATGTAATGGGCCCACTGCCAAAAAGCACCAAACAACATTAGTACTTACTCGTCTTTGTTGACTATTTTTCTCGATGGGTTGAGCTATTTCCCATGCAGAAAGCCACTGCTCAGACTATTGCTGAAATCTGGCGGAGAGAAGTGCTGACTCGTTGGGGTGTGCCTGATTACATCCTGTCCGACAGAGGAACCCAATTTGTGTCTGCAGTATTCACTGAATTGTGTGCGAAGTGGAATGTGACACACAAATTAACCACTGCTTACCACCCGCAAACGAATATGACAGAAAGAGTCAACCGTACTCTGAAGTGTATGATAGCTTCCTTCGTAGAAAACAATCACAAAGGTTGGGATCTCTACCTTCCTGAGTTTCGTTTTGCACTCAATACTGCCGTTCAGGAAACAATTGGAATGTCACCCGTTGAGCTCCATCTGGGCAGGAAACTTCAGAGTCAGTTGGACAAATTGTTGCATGGACTCGACCTTTCACCCTCTGATCTTTCATATGATGTTGTTCATCAGTTGTCTCGGCTACAGAGAAAGGCCAAGGAAAACAGGAAAACTGCAAAAGAGCTCAAACAAGACAATTGAGAAGTTATAACAAAAACAGAAGGGATGTCTCCTTCCGGGAGAAAGATCGCATATAGGTTAGAAACTTCCCTCAATCCAGTTCACAACGTCATTTTAGTGCTAAGCTGGCACCAAAATGGAAGGGACCGTATCGCATAATTCAACAGTTGGGGCCTCTCAACTATCAAGTTGCGCTGGAAACCAATAGGAGAAGACATGCGCACGGTGTATGTATGCAATATGAAACCTTGCTTTCCTACTGCAAGAGAAATGGAGGATCGTCCTCAGGAGGAACTTTTCCTTGAGATTTTCCTTGAGACCTCGGACGAGGACGAAGATTTCCTTGGATTTTAGGGTGTTTTCCCTCTTAACAATTATGCTTTGTCTTCTCAAGGAGGGGAGAGTGTGGCAGAACGAAAAACTCCATATGCCACTTGTTTACTTTCACTTTCATTTCACAACTTAATGACGTAAAGGGAGGCGTGCATATCAATTAATGGGAGAAGCAAATATAAGGGCGAGGCTCACACACCTGGAGGGGAGAGACGTCACAAGTGAACACAGTTCTCGTGAGAGTTGGGGAAGAGAAGTTGAGTTGGAGTTACCGTATGGAGTGGGGCTCGTGTTCCTGTCGGCCTGATGCTTCCAGACCTG
>NW_015506225.1:337124-339278 GCF_001515645.1 Sinocyclocheilus grahami | reverse complement strand
GTTAATTATTCATATTTCCCCATGAGCTGATTCGCTACAGGAGTCTGAAATTGGTGTTAATCAAACTAGTTGACTGTTTTTTCTTTTTTTTTTGGTGTTGTGTTGAGTAAAACCATTTTTGTTAATTAAAAGTTTTTGATTGGGATAAAAAAAGAGACAAAAGACTCTGTGAAAATTGAGTTTGTTATATGTAGCAGGTGGTTATTTTAAGCTATCCTGGGTTTTTTTTGTTTTGGCAGGCCTATACCTTTCTGGTGCCCGAAAAAGTTGAATTAAAAAACAATTGATCTAAATATTGACTGTAAATTGTTTTCTGGGGGCCCACAAACATTACAGAGTGGCACCCGAACAGAGGCTCTTCTGCTCACTAAGCCTGCGTTTATTTGATCCAAAGTACAGCATAAACAGTACAATTTTGAAATATTTTTATGATTTAAAATAACTGTTTTGTATTTGCATATATTTTAAAATGTAATTTATTCCTGTGATCAAAGCAGAATTTTTAGCATCATTACTCCAGTCACAAGATCCTTCAGAAATAATTGTAATATGATTTGCTGCTAAGAAAACTATTATTATTATATTGAAAACAGCAAAGTAGAATTTTTTTCAGGTTTCTTTGAAAAATAGAAAGTTCAGAAGAACAGCATTTATCTGAAATATAAATATTTTGTAACATTCTAAATGTCTTTATCATCACTTTTGATAAATGTAAAGCATCCTTGCTAAATAAAAGATAAAAGTTTCTATAATTTATTTCCCCCCCAAAAAATGATATGGACTCCAAGCTTTTGAATAGTGCATAATGTTACAAAAGCTTTTTATTTCAGATAAATGGATCTTATTTTTTTAATGATCTATTATTTTAATAAATACATCTTTGGATCTGTTACGCCCCATGGCTCGAAGAGGACGTAACAAAAAATAGGACACAAGAAAGTACGAATAATATACAAAATGTATTAATTAAATAGAACTATACAGAAAGAAATAATGTAACATGAAGCAGTCAGGAACCAGTGGTGTAAAGTTAAGTGAATGCATGAAAGTGTAATGGTCTGTAGTAATGTTGGATGTATAAAGTAAACAAGGTTAAACAGAAACCAAATTATACCAAGTCCAAAATGCAGCTCGCCCCGGGACAGCTGTCATATTGCTTTTTAAAAGGAAAGACAGGAAACCAACAGCAGGTGTCCTCGATGAACCTATCAGAGAACAATCAGTGGTAAGGAGGAGCAATACCACAATTCAACCCAGAGATGACGCACATAACGCATGGGTCGTCACACTGCATCCCTTAAGACAGGGATCTGTCAAGAATCCCTGTAATATACAAAAAAAAAGGCAAAATATTTAACTGCACTTCAATTACCCAGAGGAGCACGCGACAGTGCATCAGCGACAATATTTTCAAATCCTCTGACATGTCAAATATTGAAGGAGTAAGCCTGTAAAAACAAAGACCAATGGATGAGCCTTTGATTTGGGCAATGAAAATAATTCAGAAACGTCAAATGGTTGTGGTCCATGTAGACAACAACTGGTTGACCCAAACCAACATAAATATCAAAATGTTGTAATGCCCAAACCAAAGCCAAAGCTTCCTTTTCTACCACAGAATAATTCAGTTGATATGAATTAAACTTGCGGGAGAAGAAACGGACAGGGCGGACCACGCCTTCCTCATCGTCCTGTTGGAGGACAGGCCCTGCATCAACTTGACTTGCATCCACCTGTAACTAAAAAGGCCTCTCAAAACAAGGGGTAGCAAGGACAGCAGAAGAACACAAATATTTGACATTTTCAAAAGCCAGTGCACAATTTGACGACCAAACTAATTTTGTCTTAGGCTTTAAAAGATCAGTAAGTGGTGCGACAACTGAAGAGAAATTACGGCAGAAGGAACGGTAGTAACCTATCAATCCTAAAAAACGCATAAGCTCCTTTTTTGTTTATAGGAACAGGACAGCACTTAATGGCTGTACCTCTCCATTCCCCACCACTTTGCCAAAACTACATTTTGCCAGGTTCACCGTCAATTTGGCCTCTGTCAAATGCCTCAAGACAGCACACAAGCGTTTTAAGTGTGAATCACAACTATCACGGAACACTACCAGGTCATCTAAATACACTGCGGTCATCCACTCGCGGAAG
>NW_015506225.1:335896-336970 GCF_001515645.1 Sinocyclocheilus grahami | reverse complement strand
AATTTGATCTGTGTTTACTTCGAGTATGACTTTAGCCGGATTAAGGTCATCAAAAATATCTGTTTACATGGTATATTCCTAATCAGAGTATTGTCTTAATCATGTTAATATTGGAATGATCCACTTCCAGCTATTTTTAGCTGTGCAAAACAGATCGTTTTGTGGCTTGATATTGCAAACTGGTGTGTCTTACCATATTATTTTTATGTATTATCTAAATCATAAACACACTGGTTTGTAGAGCAAACAGTTTTACAGTTTACTGCACTTCATTATTTTTCTAGTTATTTCTCTACAGTGGCTAATGAACCGGAAGTCTCGCACATTCACAGAAAACTACCGCGTGTAAAAATATGACAACATGTCGGTAGCAGCATGATCCCAAAGGGACCTTTTGACAGTTCCACCAATTGCATTAAATGTCGAAGTTGTCCAAGGATTAACCTAATTAAAATTACTTTTAACATAAAACATTATTTAAAAACTCACAAGCTTGTAGTAGGTTCCTAGTAACATTTCCTAGTAACATTTTCTGTTCCAAAGTTTATAGTGCATTCCTAGTGTCTAAGCAATACCACAATTCAACCCAGAGATGATGCACATAACACATGGGTCATCACAGGATCTTTCTATGCATCAATGAATCCTGAAAAAATTTACTCAACTCGAGTACTCAAGTTGTCCAAGTATTAACCTAATTAAAATGACTTTTAACATAAGCTTGTAGTAGGTTCCTAGTAACAAGAATGACTTACTACAGGTGAGATTTAAAACATATATAATATATATTATAATTCACCAAAATATTTTCTGTTCTAAAGTTTATAGTGCATTCCTAGTGTCTAGACTGACTTAATACAGGTGACATTTTGCCGTTATTTAAGCGATTATCCAGCGGATATCGAAACTAAAACTAACTTTACTGCACTATAAAAGCGACTATTACAAATTTGATCTGCCAAAGAGAAATCTCAAAAGAGAAATAATGTTATTAATAAAATCACAGCAGCAATACTTGACATTTGCTCGCATTCATTCCCCTCACAGATCACGAGACATTCAGTAACAGCAACA
>NW_015506225.1:333855-335564 GCF_001515645.1 Sinocyclocheilus grahami | reverse complement strand
TGAAGGCCAACACCTGTGCAAAAATAACATATGCAAAATACAGAAAAAATACTAATTTCTCACTAGAAATGAAATCTAACATGGAAAAAGTCGGTGAAAAACCTACATTTACTTCTACACACAAACTTCCAAAACTGGCGTCCACTTTTTTATTTCTTAGCTCAGCTAAAACATCAGTATTTTTGCTGCTTCATATTTTGCACGGTTTGATCCTCATGATTGATCCAGAGATGAACATAAGAAACGAGTCCAGAAAGCTCAGCGTGGACATCAGCCAGACGTGTGTCCTCATGTCTCTGCTCTTCTCAGCTCACTTTGAACTAATATCAGGATTCTGCTGACTCTGTATGAACGTTAGACACATTATCTGAACTGATTCTGCTCAGGTGTTTCTACACACCTCAGACTGAGGTTTCCATCACATCGGCTCAATGTCTCTATCAGCTGGTGTTTATCTTTGGACTGAAGAAGCTTATGGAGGATGTCAGCACCTTCCAGATGCAGGTATGGATGCAGGAGTACGGTACGCACAGGTGAGCTTGTTCTGCTGGAGAACGTCCTTCAGTTTCTCTCCTGAATGCTGAGTTTCTCATAAGATCTCCAGTGTGGAGCAGCATCTCTTTCACATGATGGATGCTCTGCAGCGGCGCTCAGACCTGCTGGTGAAGGATGAAGCTCTGGAGAGATGATCCGAGACAGAGGTGATGAAATGAATTCAGAACAACAGAATCACATCTGCTTCCTCTTGATCCCAGTGGATAAACTGTGTGAAATACAGTTTTCCTCAAGCATTCTCCATCAGAGTCTTGAGAAACTCTACCTCACTGATCTGCTCAGAGGTTTTCAGTTCAACACTGTGCTCTTCTCTAAGATCAGGAATCAAATGGATAACATGAGTAATGAGTATCTAGCTAGGATCTATACTGGAGATTAGTGGAGTGTATTTATCAATGTCTTCACCTTCAAATCCCCAAACCATGACCAACATCACAGAATCCAAAGCTTCTCCACTCCTGCACACACTAGTGCTCTTTACAGAGAGCAGAAGCTGCAGTGGAAAGCCCAGGTTTTTCTCAGTGATCAGGAATGCTCTTACAATGCTGTTTCATGTCATTCTTCTTCTGTAACAAGATTCCTCGCTAACAGCAATCAGAACAGCTACGCTAGCAGCATTCGCTTCAGCAACATATAATTTCCTTGCATGCTTACTTCTGCTGCACTAAATGTAAATATGTTATGTTACATCAAATCCATTCAAAGAGAGATATATGAAGTGAAAGGACAAAAAAGTGAGCCCTGATGTAACAAAGTAGACAACTGATATAAAACATTATGATCACTTTGATGCATTTTTATAAATTAATTATACGTTCCCGCAACTTTACATGAATGAGGTACACTGATCTTCCAATTATTATTTAAAAAATATTATAGGCCCAAATCACATATTTCTGTAGTGAGACCTATTAAATATATTCGATCAATAACAATTATCTAATGTGATATTAACATTAAAAAATAAACAATGCTGCAATATTTTAACAAAAACTTTCAGACTGATATTTCATTAAATTTTTACTAAAACTTTTTAATTATTAAGGGTCAGCTACACTAGACTTTTCCTTCCATTGACTTTCATTCATACACATGTGAATGTGGGACTCAAGCGTATTTCGCTGTGAAGAACACAAACCTTTGCAGTAAAGTGT
>NW_015506225.1:332543-332947 GCF_001515645.1 Sinocyclocheilus grahami | reverse complement strand
CAGCTATAATTTAGGAGTAATACAATTACAAATACAAAATCAGATTTTGCTTAAGTTATGCTTACAACCCTGTCAGCCATTCTGGAAAGTTAATTTACATGATACAGTTTGGTGTTTTATTATTGCAGATAAATAAATAAATACAATATTATCAACTATACTGAGAAATGTCCAACATTTTTTGGTAACACATGTGTGAACCAGACATAAAATAAATGTAAAAGAAAAGAGTTAAAGTTATATTTCGTTTGACCTGACTCTGAAATTTCAATATGAAAGTTTCCCAAACCTCCCTTTACTGAACATTTTGTAGAAGATTTGTATTAATCAACATATGAATTAATCAAGTATAATCAATGTGAATATAGTCATGTTTGTAATCTACTATTATGAACATGAGCTTC
>NW_015506225.1:324327-332442 GCF_001515645.1 Sinocyclocheilus grahami | reverse complement strand
GAGAGTGATTTCTCACAGAAGCGGCAGAAGCCACCACAATTTGTTGAAAACAAAAAAAGACAATTTTGTACCCATTTAATCGTTTATCATCTGTTTATCTAAATGTGATGAAGTGCTTGAGTCTTTATAGCATGAATGTTCTTCAGCATCATGAATAAATGCAGAATGAAGAATAAGTGTTCTTCAGTATCTTCAGTGTGTTTGATTCTGCAGGGTTCTGGATCTCTCATCTTCTCTCTGTCCTCTTTAATAAGCTCAGTCTTTGCAGATTTCAGTTCTTCCTGATGCTTTTTTTGTCTTCACTTGTAAACTGATAGGAATATTCCAGCATTTATTGGTGAACTACTGTGTGGGAGGAGGAGCGTATTTGCCAAAACAATCCATATATCAGTTTCTGAATTTGTTCTTATATGCTCTTTGAACAAAAAATGGGAAAATTGTACCTTTAGGAGTACAACAGCTTGTCACTGGGACTGTATCAAAGGGACAACTTTGTACCTAAAGGGTGAATGCTAATACCATAAAAGCACATATTACTGCCTTAAAGGGAACAAATTACTACTTTGACATACTAATAGGCACCCTCAATTGCCCCAGTGATGAGCTGTTGTACCCCTAAAGGTACAATTTTTTCACTTTCTTTTCTTGACACACCTAAGCATTTATGTCTGTCTGTTTATTAGGGCTGCACAATATATCGAATAATTATTGTTATTGTGATAATATTATATGCGATATCTCAGAGAGGTGCGATAAATTAGATTTATTTTATGTGCCAAGCATTTGTGTGTTGCATGCATAGGTTGTTTATCCAAATTTGACCAATCAGATGGGGCCTTACTATCTTTATACCCGCCTCCCCAGTAGGTGCTATTATGCTATTGGCTAGAACAGGCCCAAAGGGAAACCAAGTAGCTCAGAGCAGAGAGTGGAAAATAAATATGCCGGGAGTAAAGACAAGCGAGGAAAATGACAGCAGCGAAGAACTTGTGACTAAAAAGAATGGTATGTCTGAAATATGGCAATATTTTGGCTTCAAGAGAGAAGATGTGTCACAAATGCAGGTACTGTGTAAGGCGTGCCGAAAAATTGTGGCCACGTCGAGAGGAAATGCAACTAATCGCCACAGTTATCTGGAACGCAACCACAGGGAGCTATATAAAGACTTCAAAAAGTGTAAGCCCAAATCTACCAAAACCGCTAATGAAATGCCAAGTAACAATAAGAGAGTCACACAGACAACCATTAATCAAAGTTTTGCAAGTGTAACTCCTTATGAAAAAAACATCGGAACACCACAAGGAATTAACAGAAGCTATTTTACGCTTTTTAGCTAAAGACATGGTGCCTGTTAACACTGTGAGCAGTGAGGGCTTTGTGAGTCTAATTAACAAATTGGACCGGAGATATCAGCTGCCATTGAAAAATGATTTTTCTCAAGTCGCAATTCCACAGACGTACGACACGTACGACATGTGTGAAGACGGTGAGCTCCAAGCTGGGCCAAGTAGACTTCTACACTAGCACCACTGACCTGTGGTCCAGTCGTACGAATTAGCCCTACATGAGCTTTACCGTTCACTTTCTTACTCGAGACTTTGAATTAAAAACACGCTGTCTGGGCGTTGTATATTTCCCCAAATCTCACACCAGTGAAAACATAGCCCATGGACTGCGGGACGTTTTAGCCAGCTGGAACTTAAAAGAGGAGAGTCAAGTGCACTACGGCACTAATGTGGTGAAGGCTACTGAACTTAATAATTGGGTCAGACTACAATGCTTTGGTCACCTCTTGCATCTGGCCATCGGTGAGTGTTGACTGTTTATATTTGCAATACTAAAATGAAAACAGAAAAAGGTACAGTTGTTTGTATAGTTGCATGCAGTATAGACATGATTTTGGATATTGTAATATTTAACAATGTATTTAGGAAATATAATCCACAGAGGCTAGCAAATTGTAGCTGACTGTTTTCTATTTAAAATGCTGTTATATAAAATTGCAATTATAATATTGCAATGTTATTTCACCGTTTGTCCTTGTTTTGCTTTTTTCTTCACACTTCAGAAAATGCTGTTAAATGCGATGAGCACATTACTCAAGCTGGTCTTTGCAAAAAGTTAGTGGGACATTTCTCCCACAGCTGGAAGGAGAAGATTGCCCTGAAAAAAGCACGAAAAGAGCACAACCTCCCAGAGCACTCCCTCATCACAGAATGCCATACAAGGTGGGGTTCGAGACAGAAAATTATTCAGGGAGTTCTGGAGCAGCAGCGGGCCATAAGCAACGTCCTGTCAGCAGACAGAAAGTCAAGACATTTGGTTCCTTCTTGGCAGAACCTAGATTTACTAGAGTCTATAAACCAGGCATTGCAGCCTCTGCAAGAATTTACAGATACTCTGTCAGGTGAAAGTTATGTAAGTGTTTCGTATGTGAAACCTGAACTTCACTTGATGAACACCTCAGTTCTTGCTGCAAAGGAAGAAGACAGTGATTTAACAAAGTCCATAAAGATGAAGATTCTAGACTACATGAACACTAAGTATGACAACCCAGCAACTCAAGAACTTCTGGACTTGACCTGCTTTATGGATCTCAGATTCAAAGTCGGCTACATCAGCAGTGACAAGGAGTCAGACATCAGAGCCAGGGTGATGTCTGAAATTGAAGCAACTCTGCCAAAGGTAAATGTTAATATGACAATAGGAAGTGATAAAATAATGCACTATAACTAGATTTGATTACAATATTTACTTTATTTCTCTATTTTAGGAGCAAAGCCCAAGTAATCAAGGTCACCAGGGCATGGGTCCATCAGATGTCATCCTAAAGAAGGCCAAAAAATCCCTGGGCAGTTTCTTCAAGACATCCCCAACTCCATCATAGTTTTAATTTCTAGTAAGTACATTCATTGCAATAAAGTAACTTAATTAGAATATTAATTTTTTTTCTATGTACAGAAACCAACAACAATCATAAAATCTCCAAAAATAAAAAGCACCAAAGAAATATTTCATGTTTTCAGCGTCACACTATATTTCTATTTATCGATTAACATTTATGTATAGATTTAAAAGGTCTCACGTATAGGGTCAAGGTAAAGTATTAAGCAGTATCTGTTCCAGTGCATTTTGCAATGTCATTTGCTGGTGTTGGTCCATTGTGTTTTTTTGAAAACCAACGTCACTGCACCCGTTTACCAAGAAATTTTGGAGCACTTCATGCTTACTTCTGCTGACCAGCTTTTTGAAGATGCTGATTTCATTTTCCAGCAGGATTTGGCACCTGCCCACACTGCCAAAAGCACCAAAAGTTGGTTAAATGACCGTGGTTGCTTGACTGGCCAGCAAACTCACCAGACCTGAACCCCATAGAGAATCTATCGGGTATTGTCAAGAGGAAAATGAGAAACAGTGACAGTTAACTCTTTCCCCGCCATTGACAAGTTTTTATGGCTTGTGTTTTCACTGTTATACACTCGGGGGTGCTATTACACATCTTCTGAACGAGTACAAAACCTCTCGAACAAAAAACACACGTGAACAGGATGGAGAAACGAGCGATCTCTTATGTAAACAGATGCATATGAAAAATAATGCGATCATCAGCAATAGACAGCATATAAATGAAAACTGCATAATGTTACGGAGTAAAATGTTGATCCAGGAAGTGGTATATGTCTGTGCAAGCTTTGGAGGCGTTGATGGAAGCGATTTACTGGATTTATGCTTTGATAATCATACTGAATATTATCCACATGTAGTTTTTGATAAAAATTTGATTTTCTCACCTTTTTGCTCAAAATTATACATTTTTATGAAACCTACCTATATTCAAGTGTTGATTAAAAAAGAATGCTTTAAGCTAGAATAAAACTACAAAAAAAGCTTTTTTTTTGTTTAAAAGTAGAGGCTCTGATCCTTATTTTGCTGTATTGCATATTCAAATATTCATACAGCAAAATATGCTGGAGGCCATCAAATTTGAGTGAAAATCATCAAAATCGCTGATGGTGGCTGGCAACTTTTTTCAAAAATGCTGGCGGGGAAAGAGTTAAGAGTTTTCTTTATAATGTCTTTTTTTTTTTTTTTCTACGAGGAAGAAAACACGTGAAACTTGCGAGTTCCGTGCTTATTCTGGGTCATCTGCTTTCTTGTGCGTAATATTTTATTAATAAACTGTATACCACATTTGGTATTTTTATATTATAAATGTCCATTAGCCATAACGGTTTTTAATGGGGGAGAAAAAGCTTTCAGTGTTCATATTCTGGCCTATTTTGCTTGTCTGTAAATAGTTTTGGTAACACTTTACAGTAAGGTTCATTAGTTAAACATTAGTTAATGTATAAACTAACATGAACTAACCATGAGCAATACATTTGTTACTGTATTTACTAATCTTCACTAACGTTAGTTAATAAAAATACAGATTTTCATTGTTAGTTCATATTAGTTCACAGTGCATTAACTAATGTTAACAATATTTTAATAATGTGTTAGTAAATGTTGAAATTAACATTAACAAAGATTAATAAACACTGTATAAGTGCAGTTCATTATTAGTTCATGTTAACTAATGTAGTTAACTAATGAACCTTATTGTAAAGTGTTACCATAGTTTTTTATTAATAGTAAAATTATTAATAAGGTTATTAATGTTAATAGTATTAATAGTAATTATTTATGCTGAATTTGGTCCTCCAGTGTCACTGTTTTAGTACATTACGCCACATTTCAGAATTTCCCAAAACCAGAACTAAGCACTGACTGTATTTCTTTACTTCAGTCCAAGTTCAAACTAAAACTCTGAACCGCTCCATTGTGAAGGTACAGAGCTGTATGAACCACTGCAAGCTGTAAAGTAAACAGGAAGAGTTTGTCCAAACTCAACTGGTTTTGGAAGCGAATGCAAAGTTTCTTGAGGGAACGCAAAAGTTTTGGGAGAGAACGCAAAAGATTTGAAAAATATTTTTCCTCCCACATCATATTTTTTCCCACCAACATGTCCCTTTAGGGGTTCTGTATTAGTCAAGTCTGCTTTATTGTCAATTCTTCCACATGTACAGCACATACACACAGAGAATTGAAATTGCGTTACTCTCAGACCCTTGGTGCATACAGATAACACTAACAGTAGAACATAAATACAGATAGATACAGATTAAATATAAAATACAACTATACAAATAAGGTAAAATGTAAAACAAATATATATAAAGCAGCACATGGCAGATAGAGTGCAAACCAGTGAAGTAAACAACAGTGCAGATATAATGATTTGTAGTGCAAAAAGAGCTTATTTAGACTGATTAAAGTGACAGTGTGTGTGTGTGTATTTGGGTGGGGGGAGTGGGAGAGTCTGTTAGAGGGTCAGAGTTCAGTGGTGCGTGGGGCAAGAGAGGGGAGGGGGGGCAAGGTCGGGAGGGAGTTCAGCTTCCTGACAGCCTGATGGATGAAGCTGTCCTTCAGTCTGCTGGTCCTGGCCTGGAGACTCCGCAGTCTCCTCCCTGATGGCAGCAGACTGAAGAAGCTGTGTGTCGGGTGGGTGGGATCACCTGCAATGCAGAGGGCTTTGCGGGTGAGACGGGTGTTGTAAATGTCCTGGAGGAAGGGGAGAGAGGCACCAACGATCTTCTCAGCTGCTCTCACTATGCGTTGAAGTGTCTTGCGGCAGGACGCGTTGCAGGCGCCATGCCACACAGTGATGCAGCTGGTCAGGATGCTCTCGATGGTGCCTCTGTAGAAGGTGCACATGATGGGGGCCGGGGCTCTGGCTCTTCTTAGTTTGCGAAGATTCTAACTGAATTAATTCTAACTGAATTATACATACAGTTAGAGGGATATTAAATGACTTAACCCATGATATAAGATTTTGGCCATGCTGCCCATCCAAGTCATTCATCCCATTATCAACAGGCCCGTCATGTAGGCTACACTTCTTGTATTTAGTTTGGGCACCACAAGGTGTCACTGTGGCCTCAAAGCTTACAACTCGCCTACTCTGGCTTGATTACCATTCCTGTGGTAAAACACGCCTTCCTCATTACCCTACGGATAAAGAAATGTAGAAATAAAGAAATGAGAAAATAAATAATTGTATAAATAAATAAATGTGGAAATAAGTATAGAAATAAATACATACATAAATGTGGAAATAAATAAATGTATAAATAAATAAAAGAAAATTTGTTTGTATATTTATTTATATATTTATTTATTTATTTATTTATTTACTTATTTATACATTTTTATATTTCTTTGTTTTTTTTATTTATATATTTATTTATTTCTAATTTTGTCAGGTTTGGCATTCCATAGTCATTGGCCGCCAACGGTAGACGTTCCAAGTAGAGGTCTGCATTCCCGCGGAGAAGGAAAGGCTGGGTATTCGGAATGGTTGAGATTTTGCCCTCAAGAATACCAGTGTTGCGGTTGGTGGACAAAAGGGACGTGTGGAGGTTGCGTGCAAACTGGTCAGAGAAGGCTCTCAAAAACCATCTAATATAACTCCAGGGCCGTCCTTCTTTGTGGGACAAGGGAAAACTGCTTGTGTGGACCGGAGCTGGGCCAGAAAACAATTGCTGTGTGGGAGTTTATCAAAATATCCTTGTAAACACAGTCGGTTATGTCTTAAGTTCCAGATATTTAGATGGACACATAACCTAACAATGTTGTTTTTCATGCTAAACCTTTCCAATATTTTGATTTAGTTTTTTCTTTTATTATTATTATTTTTTAATTAGGCTACATCTTATCATTATCACGTGTTTTCATTGATCTTAATTTCCATATTTACAAGCTGCAATGTTGTGTGATTTTCAGTGAAATATTTCACTAATAATTCACTCTTTTTTCTCTTCTAATCCTCACTCACGAAAACTGTTGATGCTGATCAAATACCACGTGAGTCTGTAATTTTAAGCTATTTTCATTTATTTGTGCTGATCAGCTTTTTTAAAGGAAAACACAGCGCACCTTTAGCACACAAGTAATTTTGCCCGTATTATTTTCCATATTATTTTCTTGATGCTTCACACTCCAGTCCAGCGGGTGGCGCTAAAACACATACGATTGTTTGCCAAACACTATTAAACCTCAGAGGAAGAAGATTCGTTTCTCCATGAGCTCTGTTGTTTTGTCTTCATGCTGGTTTAATACAAATTGTTAGAAATGCACCTTCTGTAAATAGAAAAATACAGTTTTTGAATCAGGTCAGTAAATACCTGTAATATTCTCATCCTCACAGTCGTGACTAAGTTTTCTAGCAAGCAGGAATATCTGGAGGAGTATCATCTGAACTGAGATCTGCTGCTGTGAAGATGGTGTTTGTTAAAGAGGAGAGTGAAGAGGACATGAGTGAACCAGAACCCTGCAGAATAAAACAGGAGGAACCAGAATCCTGGAGAATAAAACTAAAGGAACCAGAACCCTGCAGAATAAAACAGGAGGAACCAGAACCCTGCAGAATAAAACAGGAGGAATCAGAATCCTGGAGAATGAAACAGGAGGAATCAGAATCCTGGAGAATGAAACAGGAGGAACCAGAACCCTGCAGAATAAAACAGGAGGAACCAGAACCCTGCAGAATAAAACACGAGGAACCAGAACCCTGCAGAATAAAACACGAGGAACCAGAACCCTGCAGAATAAAACACGAGGAACCAGAACCCTGCAGAATAAAACACGAGGAACCAGAACCCTGCAGAATAAAACACGAGGAACCAGAACCCTGCAGAATAAAACACGAGGAACCAGAACCCTGCAGAATAAAACGAGAGGAACCAGAACCCTGCAGAATAAAACGAGAGGAACCAGAACCCTGCAGAATAAAACGAGAGGAACCAGAACCCTGCAGAATAAAACGAGAGGAACCAGAACCCTGCAGAATAAAACGAGAGGAACCAGAACCCTGCAGAATAAAACGAGAGGAACCAGAACCCTGCAGAATAAAACGAGAGGAACCAGAACCCTGCAGAATAAAACGAGAGGAACCAGAACCCTGCAGAATAAAACGAGAGGAACCAGAACCCTGCAGAATAAAACGAGAGGAACCAGAACCCTGCAGAATAAAACGAGAGGAACCAGAACCCTGCAGAATAAAACACGAGGAAC
>NW_015506225.1:307385-320352 GCF_001515645.1 Sinocyclocheilus grahami | reverse complement strand
GAACCAGAACCCTGCAGAATAAAACAGGAGGAACCAGAACCCTGCAGAATAAAACAGGAGGAACCAGAACCCTGCAGAATAAAACAGGAGGAACCAGAACCCTGCAGAATAAAACAGGAGGAACCAGAACCCTGCAGAATAAAACAGGAGGAACCAGAACCCTGCAGAATAAAACAGGAGGAACCAGAACCCTGCAGAATAAAACAGGAGGAACCAGAACCCTGCAGAATAAAACAGGAGGAACCAGAACCCTGCAGAATAAAACACGAGGAACCAGAACCCTGCAGAATAAAACACGAGGAACCAGAACCCTGCAGAATAAAACACGAGGAACCAGAACCCTGCAGAATAAAACACGAGGAACCAGAACCCTGCAGAATAAAACACGAGGAACCAGAACCCTGCAGAATAAAACACGAGGAACCAGAACCCTGCAGAATAAAACACGAGGAACCAGAACCCTGCAGAATAAAACACGAGGAACCAGAACCCTGCAGAATAAAACACGAGGAACCAGAACCCTGCAGAATAAAACACGAGGAACCAGAACCCTGCAGAATAAAACAAGAGGAACAAGGAGGTTGGTGTATATTCTTCATTCATCTTTAATGACTCTTTGTGGTACATTATGCTTACAAAGCTTTAATAATACTGACAGTTATAAAGTTTCAAGCAGTTTTTTTTATTTAGTTTGATGTAATAGAAACAATCTTTAGAGCTGTTGAATAATCATATATAGCTGTTTATAATAATCATATGGGAAAGTTGTGGCCTAATGGTTAGAGAGAAGGTTGTGGGTTCGAGTCTCGTACCGGCAGGGATTGTAGGTGGGGGGAGTGAATGTACAGTGCTCTCTCCCTCCTTCAATACCACGACTGAGGTGTCCTTGAACAAGGCACTGAACCCCCAACTGCTCCCCGGGCACCGCAGTAAAAAATTGCTGCCCACTGCTCTGGGTGTGTGTTCACGGTGTGTGTGTTCACTGCTGTGTGTGTGTGTGTGTGCACTTTGGATGGGATAAATGCAGAGCACTAATTCCGAGCATGAGTCGTCATACTTGGCCACATGTCACTTCACTTCACTTCACACTTTTTCACACTAGATGGAGCAGCAAACAATAAATGTATGTTAGATAATTGTGTGGTTCATCAAACATTTAATAGTTCTCTCTATAAACATCCCAGATAGCAAAATTGTTTCTGGCCCACCACCTTGCTGAGATTCTGGCCCATTTCTGGCCGGGTCCCCGGCCCAAAACTGGCCCATATACTGAAAACATACACAATTTCCTCTGGCCCAGATGCGGACTTGTGCAAATTGTAATCCAAGAGATTCTGTGTACTGTCTTTTGGTCCAATAAGTAATATCTCTGTCTTATCCGAATTTAATAGGAGAAAATTATTGGTCATCCAATCTTTTACATTTTTAACACACTCTGTTAGCTTAGATAATTTAGAAGTTTCATCTGGTCTTGTTGAGATATATAGTTGAGTATCATCAGCATAACAGTGGAGACTAATCCTGTATTTTCTAATAATATCACCAAGGGGCAACATGTATATCGAAAATAGCAGAGGACCTAGGACAGATCCTTGTGGCACTTCATATTTTACTGGTGATAATTGAGATGACTCCCCATTTAAATGAACAAGGTGGTAGCGATCGGACAGGTAGGATCTAAACCATCTTAAAGCCTGCCCTTGAATACCTGTATAGTTTTGTAATCGATCTATGAGTATGTCATGATCTATAGTGTCGAACGCAGCACTAAGATCAAGTAAAACTAGCAATGAGATACATCCTTGGTCTGACGCAAGTCATTTTAACAAGTGCAGTTTCTGTGCTATGGTGAGGCCTGAAACCTGACTGAAATATATATGTTTATATGTATCAAGAGTTCCTGTAAAACCACAACAAATTATTTGTGTTTGCGCACACTTAAGTGGTGAATAAAGCTCGTTCTGATTCGGCCACGTAGGTTTGGACAGCTTTTTTCCCTTAATAAATGAAATCATCATTTAAAAACTGCATTTTGTATTTACTTGCATTATCTTTGTGTAATATTTAAATTTGTTTGATGATCTGAAACATTAAAGTGTGACAAACATGCAAAAAAATAAGAAATCAGGAAGGGGGCCAACACTTTTTCACACCACTGTATACTTTTGCGATATTTCGATAATTTCGATATATTGCACATCCCTAAAATTTAGGCAATCTTTCTAAATAAAAACTGATCACAAATGTCGATTATGTATTAATTTAGATATTTGATTATTCCGAACATCCCGTACTTTCAATTATTCGTTCACTAGGAACCCGGTATCTCACAGAGAATTTAAGCCGGCCGAACACAGTCTCACGGACACAAATTCGTCAGTTCTCGGCTCGGCACGGCACGGCTCGGTTCGCGTTTCCACTGCAGTTTAGTATCGCTTTAGAGTGGGCAGGATTATTCACATGCCGTTATAGTTGCGCCGCCTCTACTGCCGTGACTCCTGAAAATCGTTTTAATTCCGTGTCGCCCTATCAAGCTCTTGCTGGATCCACTCCTCTGCTACTGTCTGTACTTCCTCAACAGGGGGAACAGCCACTTTTTGGTTGTTAAAAAAAGGTGCACTCGTTCAAAACAGTTGCGTTCGATCCTTCGCTGGCTGTGCTGATTTAAATCTAGTGGTTCTGTTGTGTTTTTGTCACAAGTTCAGTGACGCAGATAGTGACTATTCTCTCCGACCAATCCGTGATCAGCAGAGTTTACACGTCATGTTTTGGTAACGGTACGGTTCACTTGGAACCCCAACCGAGGTGGTACTAAAAAAGGTACCAGGTACTGTACCCAGTGGAAAACCCCCCAAAAATGTACTGTACCATGCCGTACCATGCAATGGAAAAGTGCCATTAGACAGAGGGTGCAGGGTAAATATCTACCTTTAAGTTTGCCGCGCTTAGCTTGCTCCATAGTCAGAAATCAAAAAGGTCTCAAATGATGTGCCCCATGCTCCATTCATTGAGCCTTCTGTATGATCTATCCTGAACACATATTTGTGGTAATACTAGACTCCACTTTAATCTACTAGAAATAATTTCAGAGTGAGTCAGAATAAAATCAAATGTAACAATTTATTATCAGTCAGGTCAATATGTATTATGCCAATTACATAGTCAATTCAAAGATATCAAATCAATACAAGACATCAAATTCTCAAAGATAAATCTAAGAGTAAAGGATGCATACCTGACTACAGGAAAATACATAGTATAGAGTGTGGACATACTACGGGTTTTCTGGCTACAGAATAGCCCAGTAATGTTTTGCCACTTCGCTTATATACCCAGACCAGAACAAAGAAATCTTCAAATCAGTTGTAAAAACAAAAAATACCTTTTTTTGAGTTTTATTATTTTAGTACAGGATAGGAATCCTGAATTCAGTTTTGGTAAAATCCATCCTTTCAAAACATCATGCCTGAAGGTGAAGCTGGTAAAAATGGTCTGTGCAGAGGGCTTGTCTGGTTCTCGTAGTCTTTGCTGGGGATCTGTGCTGGGGCCATCAATGATTTTTCACAGGGGATCTGTCATCTAGTTGTCATGTTCTCTGCTGACATTCAGGGATGTGTTGTGGTCGTTCCTGGGTGCAGGTCCACTGTCTGGTCTGGATACCGACTGGATCAGCTGATTACTGTAACCTAGGGATAAGGGAAAGACAGTATATAAGCGACTAATATAAGCATTTATGTTATTCTTCTTACAAATTAAAAGTATGTTAGATATTATGGGAAGTGTTGCCAGTTCTGCTTCTTATTTACTGTCTTTACATTTATGTTGAAAGCTGAAGCTCGCGATTATGGAAAGGGGTAGGGCTGGTTTGAATACCATTTTTTGAGCTTCGAAGCTTCGGTAGTAATCAACTCCGAATATTCGAAGCTTCGGAGGGAGGGGGCTGAACATATTCTTCTCTCTAACACCGTGTCTACACCGGACGCCAGCGGCGCGGAGCAACAAAATACAATAGAACCTAGGCCTATTATTCTGTCTACACTGGATGCGGCGCGGCGTGGCAGACAAATTCCTGACAGTAAACTGCTGCTGCGTTCTATTTATGACATACTGACACAAATTTCAAATGATTTTCAACGGTCGCTTTGTCGCATCCAGTGTAGACAGACTTTAGCTGTTGCGGTGTCGCGTCCGGTGTAGACACGGTGTAATAAAGGCATGAATCTCTGTGTCTCCCTTTAAGGGATTTGAATTATAGAAATGTGATAGTGTGTCATGTGTATGCAGGGTTAAAGAGATGGGACTTTTAAATTCACAGTGTGCCTGCCTCCTGAAAAACGGTATGATCTGCCAGTTGGAGTCGCCTCTTCATGGTCCCCTTGACCTCCATTTCAGCAGCATTAGTCTTAAGGTTTTTCCAAATTGCAGCCTTGAAATATAGGAATATATGTATAAATATACATTGTAAGGTAATTGTTAAATCTTAAGCATTAGGATTAGGACCAGACCCAGAATTTGCACCTTACTTGTTTGATGAATGTTCATGCACAAGTTCATGCAGCACTTCAGAATTTCTGTAAAAAAAAAAAGATATCAGATTATGAAGTGCGTTCAGATTAAACTTTTTAATTTGTTTGCTCATAATAATCCAATCCGAATCCCCACAGCAGTAATTATGTTACGTGTGATTTTAATCACATTATGCGGCATATATGCTTTAAAAGTTTCGTTCACTCTAAAGAGCTTGCTCTAGTGCAGCAGACAGATTAGGCATCAAATCAAGAACATTTTACGGCTTTCTCTTACATATCTATAGTGCTTTTCTGTGTCAGAGCTCCCCACGGGCAGTGTAACCACAAAATAAATATTATTAAATTCAGATTGCATATATTGAATTCTCTTAGCAGGTGTAACGCTACAACAGCATGCTCAGTGTAGTTTGATTTACAAATAAATGACTCTTTTTAAAGGTTAAGTGAATTAAATCAGAGCCACCAGTAGCTATAGATTTTTATGGCGCCACCAGCACAGTCCGATATGATTCAATAGCAATCACTCGTTGAAAAAGACTAATTGAAAGACTGAGTTTTAGCAAACTGGAATATAACTAAGTACAATTTCATTAGTTGACATTATCGTGCACTGGATACAGCTTAACAGTTTTTTCTATCAAAAATCACAATGTTTCTAATCTCTAAAGAGACCGTATTTATCTGATATCAACACTCCATCTCCGGACCGAATGGTTTTTCCGACGTTATGTTATCATTGCAAACCTTCTAACAGAAACATCTAAAAACTATAACGTTACTCTTCGTGACATGTAAAACATCAAACAACACTAGATTGTGCGTTATATATTTATATATATTTAATTATTTACCTTTTGCAGCTGAAGTATTCCTCTTTAAAACTGTGCCTGCTGAAACCTCCTCAGGATTCAAGTTACTGACAAATTAACTGATTTTGCTTTTATTTTAGAGTTTATTGAAGGAAATGAGGAGAATGAAGAATTGAGTGAAGTTGAGGAGAAAAATCATATCAAAACCAGAGAAAAACCTTGGAGTTGCTCTCAAACCAAACAGAAAGGTTTAAAGAAAAGAAGAGCCAAGACATCTTTCACCTGCACTCAGTGTGCAAAGATTTTGACAAGCAAACATCGTCTTAATGTTCACATGAGAGTTCATACTGGAGAGAAACTGTACAAGTGTTCACACTGTGACAAGAGATTCATTCATTCAGGAGACTTGAAAAGACACGAGAGGATCCACACTGGAGAGAAACCGCACACGTGTGATCAGTGCGGGAAGAGCTTCACACGAAAAGGACCCCTTAAGAGGCACATGAACGTTCATACTGGAGAGAAACGGTACAAGTGTTCACACTGTGACAAGAGATTCATTCATTCAGGAGACTTGAACAGACACGAGAGGATCCACACTGGAGAGAAACCTTACAAGTGTTCACAATGTGACAAGAGATTTAGTCAGGCAGCACATCTGAAAAGACATGAGAGGATTCACACTGGAGAGAAACCTTACAAGTGTTCACAATGTGACAAGAGATTTAGTCAGGCAGCACATCTGAAAAGACATGAGAGGATTCACACTGGAGAAAAACCTTACAAGTGTTCACACTGTGACAAGAGATTCAGTTGGTCAACACATCTAAAAACACACAAGAGGATCCACACTGGAGAAAAACCTTATAAGTGTTCACACTGTGACAAGAGATTCAGTCAGTCAGGAGACCTCAATAAACACGAGAGGATTCACACTGGAGAGAAACCGTATCACTGCACTGCATGTGGGAAGCGTTTCATTCAATTATCTGCTCTACACAGACATACAAAAAGCAATCACAGTAAGTAGATCATCTTCAGATCAGCACTTTCAGATCTGATGCTGCGTCCTTACCAAATGAGACACAATAATGCATCAAACAATAAAATATCATCTGGATAAATCTGTCCTAACCAGACATTACAAGTGACATGACAAAGAAACATTATCTAAAGTTTCATAGTGAATAAAGTTCATCTTCAAAACCAGCAGATTCTACTGTGAGATTCAGATCAACTCAAAGATGGAGTTCCTCCCCAAAGAACAATGTCAGAAAGGTGTATTCTTGTGTATAATTTGTCTTTCTTATAAGTGTCATATTATGTTAAATTGTCTTATAATGCATGTGTAAGCACCTGTAGTTTGCTTACTCTTTCATGAAGGAAAGTAGAAGCTTTTTACAAACAGTTATTTTTTCAGGAAGCTGGAGAAGAGGCTGTAAGACCTTTAAGAGAGACTGAGATTTCATTTTAATTTGTTTTTCATTGTTGTTTTTAAAAATGACTGAGCTATTCTTCCACTTAAGATGTATTTAGGAAACGCAGATGCAAGAAATACTGTCATGTAGCTTTTTAACTGATCTTTCTTTGCTTCTCTTATAAGTAGGAATGAATACCTGAACCCGGTATTAAACGGGCCTGGGGCTGAATTATGATAAACTGTAGTATTGATAAGCTCTAATGTTAACTGTTCTGCTTTTGGTGCTGAGGAAATTAAGGAAATACGCTTACAATGTATTATTGCAACATAAATATTATCAAGATAACTGTATCTTACCAACCGTTTCTACATGTGATGATATCAAAACATTTGTCACTGATGCATTTTCGTTATTTTACAGAAGCGAGATCTCTCTTGTACTTTAGTGATTAATCTAATTTTATTTTCGATTGAGTTTGACTTCCGAGGCAACATCCGCTGAGTGACATGAAACAGCTTGAAAGATCAAAGACCATTTTTAATATAACTCCGACTGGATTCGTCTGAAAGAAGAACGTCATATACACCTAGGATGCCTCGGGGGTGAGTTAAACGCAGCCTAATTTTCGTTTTTGGGTGAACTAACCCTTTAATTATTTAAATGTTGGTTAAATTAATCAGTGGTGTACTTAAAGGCGCAATAGGTGATTGTCTTCAGAAACATTTTTTGTTATGCTGGTTGAAAGTCTCTTCACATCCCGATAGCAATCATTAAGTTAAGTGGTCTAAATGTATTTGTCTATATTTATATACTCTGTGGAAGGTGTAGGATCAAGCAATGTTCGTCTAATCAAAACGCTCGGTCCGAGCGTTTTAATATGCTTTCCTACCTGCCTGTCAACGTATGTATTAGCATACCTCTGCGCACCCAGTTCGCGCAGACAGGATACGTCATCAGCGTGTTCACGCACGCTGTGCAGACAGAGCGAGGATGGCAGGCAAACATCAACAACCCGATCTTCCTTCCTGGTATTGTAGTACTTTTAAAGATTTCTCACAGGTGAATGACACATGATGTAGCCCAGCAGTTAATCCAGTCCTCGCGCCTCGTTAGAAGTGAGCTCCGTGCATGAACTGTGTTCCGATCGATTTGATCCCTACACAGAGTTCATTGCTCCCTACTCCCTGAGCGGGGGAAATCCGTTGAAGTTTACTTCACTTCAGAACATGGGCTGGAATTGGGAACCTGATGTAGCCTATTGTAGTAATGTTGTCTCTGGTCTGTGAGTGTAAATGCGTTCAGGGGGTGTGGCTTTGGACGCGATTGCAGGGGAGGGTGGGACGAACGCTTTCAGTGCTATCAGGCTAAAGTTAGCATTTTCCAAGATTTCCTATTGTACCTTTAAGTAAATTTTTCAAGTATCTGTACTTTAGTGGAGTAGTTTTATTTTGAGTAACTTTTACTTTTACTTCACTACATTCCAAAGCATAAGATCGTACTTTTTACTTCACTACATTTAATAAAACATATTGTTACTCCTTATAATATATCACGTGCTCCGAGACGCAGAAGCGGTGTCTGATTCATGAACGAACTGATTCTTTTGAGTGAACCCGTTAAATCGGTTCGCAAATCGCACCAAAAGATTCATTCACGAATTGGAATGATCCGATTGCAACTGTTCTCGAGTTGACAACTCACTGATTCAAATGAACCATTTAGAGCGAGTCTCCAGTGAACTGAATTCACAAGTAAGAACCGGGAGATCTTGTGAGCGCGTGCGCACACATCTGATGCTGTTAAATGTAAGTTACTAATGTCGAATTTTAGGATTAATTATTGTAACTGAAAATTATATTTAGGTCAAAGCTGTCAGTTGTTTGTGAACTAAATCTGCTGTAAAGGGTGATCTATTTGAGCCAACTGAAATGCTTGAATGCAGACACATCAACATCAGAGTCTCTATGTTTTAGGTCAAAAAACATTAAAATAACACAGATTAAATAAAATAACTCATGCACGTTAATCTTCCCCGCTGCTGTAATGTTAGCAGTTTTACAAAAATGCTATGCATTTAGCCCTATGTGACGTCTGTTTTTATATTGTTTGTGAGCACACATAGCCTAAGTTACTATGTATCTGGATAAACTAGCCGAGTAGACAAATATAATTGTTTATTCATAACCATGCTGAAAATAAGTCAATAATGTTAGCTGATGCTAACTGTCTATCTAACGATCTTGCTGGTGCTAAATTGAGGTATTTTTAAAAAAATAAAGTCCAAATATTTTTATTCAATTACCTAGATAGATTACATCTGAGGGAAAATAAAGGATGTGATGTTCAGAACATGGCTACAGTAATTATCAAAGTGGGAAGTGAAGCCCTTTGGGGGCATTTGGCCAGGGGTGTTTTTACACCACAGACAAGGTTTCAGAAGAAAAAAATCATTATGAAAATCTAACTATATTTTCCTTATTATATTCATTATTTCCTTATTGGTTATTTTGGGAAAATCCCAGGTATTTTGAGCAGTAGGATTATAAAAAAATATATGCTATATGCTATAAAAGTAGCCTATATAAAACTGCAAAATAATCATTCATCTATCGGTACTTTTTACTTAAGTACAAAAAAACAAGTACACTTGTACTTTCACTCGAGTAAAATTAAAAACTGAGTACTTTTACTGGAGTAATATTTTATTATACGGATCTGTACTTTTACTCAAGTACTTGATTTGTGTACTTCGTCCACCACTGAAATTAATAATATGTACATAACATTTTACTCCTATGGAAACTGTAAAACGCCACAGAATTTGTGCGTCTGAAATGGATGTAGCTCAAGAAAAATAAATGCATCGTAACATCATTCAGAGAAGTAACGCTGACATTATACTGTACGGACTTAAAAGGATAGTTCACCCAAAAAAGAAAATTCTCCCATTAATTACTGTCGTTACAAGCTCTTCGTTAATCATTGGAACACAAATTAAGATATTTTTGATGAAATCTGAGAGCTTTCTGACCCTTCATAGACAGCAAGGGTCCTACCACATTCAAGACACAGAAACGTAGGAAGGACATCGTTAAAATAGTCCATGTGACATCAGTGGTTCAACCGTAATGTCATGAAGCTACAAGAATACTTTTTGTGCGTGAAGAGAACAAAAATAGTGACTTTATTCAACAATTTCTTCTTACGGTTAACTGGTGACTGTGTTATCAGGTGACCTTCTTCCGGTTTAAATAGGAGGTTGATCAAGTCTCATATTCCCCTTAAGTTAATGTGACGCCTAATACGCCACACAGCACTTGGCCCTATTAAACTTGACATTTATCATAAACACCGTTGGCACCTCAAATCTCTAAAAATTCTGAAATCAATTCTCAGTTTAAACCTCTTGAACTCTTAAAACTGGTATCTGCACCATAGATTCAATCAACCTGTTTACAGATTTAGCTATTCTTCTCACTCTTGTTTTAACAGGTTTAACAAGCTTGGTAAGAGTATGTGCATCAGCTTGCGATGAGGAATCAGTGCAGAGTAAGTCTGATGAGGGAGGAACCGTTTGATTGGTGCAAGGGAATGCATGAGCGAGTTTAGTAAAATGGTCGGTAACTACGAGGACATCCACTGAATGCTGTTTACCGTCTTCTGCTGACCAGAAATCTATGCACACCAACTCTATTGGGGCCGAGCTCATGATGTTCTCCAAAGGGGCACGAGCAGAAGGTTCTGGGGACTTCGCAAAAACACACCTTTGGCAGCATTTCACATATTCTCTTATGTTCTTTTCCATGTCAGGCCAATAAAAACGCTGTCTCGCAAGTGAGAGAGTGCGGTCCTGCCCCTGATTGCCTGTCAGGTCATGAATACCAGAAAGAGCTGTGTTTTTCAGACTACCAGGCAGCACATACTGGAATCTTTTTTCTTTTTAGACAAAGGATCTTTCGTCACTCTGTACATCACATCATCTCTAACTTCCAGCTTATTCCACTGTTTTAACAGTCTCAGCACTTGGGCACTGGCACCATGTCTTTCTCTTCTCGATGAACGTCTCGGTTTAGTCAGAAATGACAACACTTTGGCTATTGATGGGTCTTCCTGTTGGCTTTGTCTAAGCTCCTGGGCAGAGAACACTGGTAAAGTTTCCTGGCAACCTGAAATCTTCTGAACATGGTGGACTAAATGAAGGGCTCTGGACTCTGCTCCATCTGTCCAACTGCAGTGAGACTGACAAAGAGCTCTGATTTCATCCATGTCAAAGCCTGCTCCTTGTGAAAAACTCCTCATGGGCTGATTGAACTGAACTTGGCTACTGAGCCTGAAAACATTGTGAACACAGTCTTCGCTCGCTCCACTGGCTTCCCGCATTAACGAAGAATACGGTTCATTCAACAGTCTCTGCCCAATCGTCTTAACAAAAGGGTCACAGCTCAAAGCGTCTGCTACCACATTCGCTTTTCCGGGCAAATGTCTCAGGTCTAACGTGTATGATGCAAGTTTTGAAACCCATCTCAACTCATATGCATCAAGTTTGGGCTTAGTTAGGAGGTAAGTGAGAGGGTTATTATCGGTCCAGATGGTGAATTTGTGGCCTTTTAGCCAATGGCTAAACTTCTCACATACACTCCACTTTACAGCCATAAATTCCAGTCTGTGAGCTGGATATTTGCGCTGTGATGCACTGAGGGTCTTGCTTGCGAAAGCAATCGGTCTGGCACGGAGTTCCCCTTTGGGCACTTGCGACAATACAGCCCCTAAGCCGTCCAATGAGGCATCAACGGAAAGAATGAAGGGCTCATCGAAATCAGGATGAGCAAGCATGACACTTTCCAGTAAGGCAGCCTTGAGTTGGTCAAAAGCAACCTGACACTCTGTTGTCCAATCTGAAGGGGCAAGTTTATGGTAAGTGCCCTGAAATTTCACATTCTTGGGACAACTTTCCTCTTCTTTTCTGTCCAGCTGTAAGACCGAAAAGAGGTTTAGAGATTGATGAGCAGTTGGGAACAAAATGTTGGTAATAAAATGTCGGTAATAAAATACCATGCCAAGGAAAGACTTTATTCTTTTGACAGACGGTGTGCAGCCATCATTGTCCATCAGTTCTTGTGCTGTTATCCTCGTGATGACCTCCACTTTTACTGGATCAACAGACACACCTCCACTGTCAACGATATGGCCAAGGAATTTGACTCGTCTTTGAAGAAGATGGCATTTTTTAGGGGACAGTTTCAGATTGTTCTCCCTTAGCCTCTGAAACACTGTGCACATCCTGGACAGAGCCTCGCTTTCTGATGGCACAAAGACCAGAAGATCGTCAAGATAGCACAAAAGCTTTGAAAAATTCATGTCTCCGAAGATTCCAAGCATCATTCTCATGAAGGAAGCTGGACTATTACAAAGCCCTTGTGGCATACGGTTGTATTCATGAAGGCCTAAAGGTGTTGTGAAAGCCGTATATTTCTTGTCCTCCTCATTCATTAGGATATTATAAAACCCTGACGTGAGGTCCATTGTGCTGAAGAAGCAATTTCCTCCAAGCAAGGCAGTCAGCCTGGTGTGGCAAGGGGTGAGCATCTTTTATGGTTCTGGCGTTTAACCACCTGAAGTCTGTGCAAATACGCAACCCACCATCCTTCTTCCACACCATGACTAATGGTGATGCGTACTCGCTTGAAGACTTTCTGATGATACCTCTTTCTTCCATGTCAGTGAGAACTTGTCTTAATTTTTCATAGTGGGCAGGAGGCACTCACCTATAAGGCAAGCGAAAGGGTCGATCATCAGTCAACCGTATAGGGTGCACGTATCCTTTGGCATCACCACAGTCCAATGGGTGTTTGGAGAAGATGTCTTGATAGTCAGCAAGTAACTTGGTTAACTTAGATTTACAATCATCACTGATTTGACTCCAATTAATTTAAATGTCACCAAGGCCCAGTTTCAGCAGACTTTTGTCAATTTGATTAACAGGAAAGGAATTACATGAGACATTTGACTTGTTTTCAACTGGAGTAATATGCAGACCCTGAAAAATCTCAAAATCTTCAGACGCAATACATGGAGACACATCAGCCAGTTTGGAGTTTCTTTTCAATGTGATCATTTTGTTTGTTGGATTTACAACTGTCACAGGCACCCACCTATCACCCCAGAGTGGTGTGACAAGGCGACCGACCAGAATATCTCGAGGCATAGC
>NW_015506225.1:299311-305437 GCF_001515645.1 Sinocyclocheilus grahami | reverse complement strand
AACTTCTCACATACACTCCACTTTACAGCCATAAATTCCAGTCTGTGAGCTGGATATTTGCGCTGTGATGCACTGAGGGTCTTGCTTGCGAAAGCAATCGGTCTGGCACGGAGTTCCCCTTTGGGCACTTGCGACAATACAGCCCCTAGGCCGTCCAATGAGGCATCAACGGAAAGAATGAAGGGCTCATCGAAATCAGGATGAGCAAGCATGACACTTTCCAGTATTGAGTTGGTGAGTTGGTCAAAAGCAACCTGACACTCTGTTGTCCAATCTGAAGGGGCAAGTTTATGGTAAGTGCCCTGAATTCTTGGGATCTTGGGACAACTTTCCTCTTCTTTTCTGTCCAGCTGTAAGACCGAAAAGAGGTTTAGAGATTGATGAGCAGTTGGGAATAAAATGTTGGTAATAAAATACCATGCCAAGGAAAGACTTTATTCTTTTGACAGACGGTGTGCAGCCATCATTGTCCATCAGATCTTGTGCTGTTATCCTCGTGATGACCTCCACTTTTACTGGATCAACAGACACACCTCCACTGTCAACGATATGGCCAAGGAATTTGACTCGTCTTTGAAGAAGATGGCATTTTTTAGGGGACAGTTTCAGATTGTTCTCCCTTAGCCTCTGAAACACTGTGCACAGCTTGGACAGAGCCTCGCTTTCTGATGGCACAAAGACCAGAAGATCGTCAAGATAGCACAAAAGCTTTGAAAAATTCATGTCTCCGAAGATTCCAAGCATCATTCTCATGAAGGAAGCTGGACTATTACAAAGCCCTTGTGGCATACGGTTGTATTCATGAAGGCCTAAAGGTGTTGTGAAAGCCGTATATGTCTTGTCCTCCTCATTCATTAGGATATTATAAAACCCTGACGTGAGGTCCATTGTGCTGAAGAAGCAATTTCCTCCAAGCAAGGCAGTCAGCCTGGTGTGGCAAGGGGTGAGCATCTTTTATGGTTCTGGCGTTTAACCACCTGAAGTCTGTGCAAATACGCAACCCACCATCCTTCTTCCACACCATGACTAATGGTGATGCGTACTCGCTTGAAGACTTTCTGATGATACCTCTTTCTTCCATGTCAGTGAGAACTTGTCTTAATTTTTCATAGTGGGCAGGAGGCACTCACCTATAAGGCAAGCGAAAGGGTCGATCATCAGTCAACCGTATAGGGTGCACGTATCCTTTGGCATCACCACAGTCCAATGGGTGTTTGGAGAAGATGTCTTGATAGTCAGCAAGTAACTTGGTTAACTTAGATTTACAATCATCACTGATTTGACTCCAATTAATGTCAATGTCACCAAGGCCCAGTTTCAGCAGACTTTTGTCAATCTGATTAACAGGAAAGGAATTACATGAGACATTTGACTTGTTTTCAACTGGAGTAATATGCAGACCCTGAAAAATCTCAAAATCTTCAGACGCAATACATGGAGACACATCAGCCAGTTTGGAGTTTCTTTTCAATGTGATCATTTTGTTTGTTGGATTTACAACTGTCACAGGCACCCACCTATCACCCCAGAGTGGTGTGACAAGGCGACCGACCAGAATATCTCGAGGCATAGCTTTGGAACTGGTCGGCTCAACAATCACTGTGCTGCCAGGTGACATGGGCACGTTAGGTGGCAGACGGCCCCAGACCAAATGTTCGTGCTCTGGCAAAAGTACTACTGCTTGAGTGAGTTTGACAGTGCCTATTTTATCAGGGACAGTTTCGCCTTTCCAACGTTCAACACCTGTAAACATTGACAAGAACTGCTGAATGTCTCTGTCAAGCAGATGGTCAGGTCTAGAAGCAATGTCCCAATAATCACTGTTGCTCTTCAGTTCATGAATCAAGTGTTTTATGATATTAGAGCCCAGAATAAGATCATCACGCTGACCAGGCACGACCAAACAAGGGACAACACACTGGATGCCAAAGAATTGGATCTCTAAATCATAGAAACCCTCGGGCTGGGTATGCTGACCACCACAGCCAACCAAGACAATGTTTTCTTCAGAATGTTTCTTCTCAGACAAAACGCCAGCTGAACCAATTTTCTCTTCAGCATTTTTGCTGATTGTACATGCCATAGAACCGGAATCAAGCATTCCATTAAGCTGAACATGGCCATTGACGGGAACAGGAACATAGAAAAGACTACTGAAGGCTTCAACTTTTTGACTGGATTGAACAATTATCCTGGTCCCTTTAGAAGCACTATTACAGTTCTCCTCATACAGCTGAGCAAGATCGCACTCTTCATGAAGGGAATTAGCATCCATACCCACATCACCCCTTCCCTGACGTGGGCCATCTAGTTTAACTGGTGAGATGGTCCGCTAGCATCACTGTTCAAATGATGTTGGCGATGAGTAGCTCGCTGAGGGCAGTCCTTTTTCCAATGACCAGGAGTTAAGCACTTCAGACATCTGTTCTCCTGTCTGCAATGAAACACTGTTGAATGATCCAAGGATCTACAAACTCTGCATGGTTTGCGGTAAGTCTGAAACATTGTAACTTGATTAGGAGGGCTTGCTTGGAATTGGGTCTGCTGAGTGACAAGACGATCTAACAGACTGACTCGGCTTTTCATGCAATCAGAGTCACTGCCAGACTGTGCTAAGGGAGAAGGTGGAACAGACAAGGCAGGGTTAGATGCAGTAACATTTGCAGCTCAATAACATTTGGGGTCTGAGTGCAAACCCTATGCTCTGCTGTATACAAATTGTGTGACTTTGCGTACGTTTGAGCTTTCCATTCTTGTATATGTTCATCAAGCCTCTCTTGTATCTCACAGGCCGACCGTTTTTCTGCTGATTTGAATTTGAAGACATTTGAAAGAGACCGATCTGGGCAATGCTTAATAAACATCATACTGATCTCATGACTTGGATCACAAATGCGCCGACCTTGTCTCTCTAAGCATTCCTTCGCAACATCCATAGTCTTGTTCAGCCTGATCCAATACTCCATTGCATCTTCAGATGGCATCGGCAAAGTATTGTAAAAATCAGCTAGGGGCATACTAGAGTAGGTGATTGTGCTGAAAGGCTGTTTTAAAATGTAAAAAATCAATTGTGGATTTTTGCAGTGATCAACAGATGTGTAATTACGAAGTTTAATTCTCACTACATCACCTGCTTTCCCCATAAGCCTATCCAGGATTTCTTGTGACTGCTCTTGAATTGGAATAGCACGTTTTCTTAGATACAGAGACATGAGATTTTCCCACTCTTGTACAGTGAGTCTGTCAGAACCATCACCCCTAAATATTGGTGGTTCTTTTACATCTGACTGCATCACTAGTTTGACATTAGACAGTGTCATCTCAGCTGGCTGTTCCGAATTATTGCTATGTGTCCAGCTAACCAATCACAACACACACTGGCCCAGCTAACCACATATTTCGTATTTCAGGAGGCGGGCCTTCATTTGATACAGGAACTATTCGAGTCGTTCATGCAAGACTGGGGAGAGAGGTGTTGTAATAATGTAAAATATGTGAAAAATAATGTGTTTTTCGAACAATCTAGTATGAGAGCCTGTTCTAGTACACCCCCAAAACAAAATCAAGACTTTGTAAAAGAGCATAATAGGACCCCTTTAAATAAAATATATCTTTTTGAGGTGGACTTTGTAACTTTGTAACTTGGCAGATCTTTGTTATGCTCAAACAGCAACATTACAGACTAATTAAAGTTGAAAAAGTGAAAAAGCATAATAGGACCCCTTTAAACTATTTCATTTTTAAACCATTGTTCAGAAAGTGAAAGTCATGCAGTCTTGTGTTAAAAAAAAACTAGTGTGAGTCGTTCCTGAAGGAGAGAAATGAGAGGCGTTCACCAGGATCTGAGGAGATCTGCAGTTTACACAGTGAGAATCTCAAACTCTTCTGTCTGGAGGACAAACATGTAGTACGCAGAGATTCACAAAAACACGTCAATCACACATTCAGACCCATCACTGAAACGGTTTCTTCATATAAGGTAAGACAGATGAATATCTGAGGATAAAAACATATCAAGAAATTTCTCAGTACCATTTTGCTCAAGAACTTATGATTACAGAGATATCTGGTGTCTTAAAGATTTTCACTTTAAATTCCAGGAAGAGCTCAATACTGCTCTGAAGTCCTTACAAGAGAAACTTCAACACAAAGAAAACATTAAAGGAGAGTTTGAGAAAACACTTCAACACATCAAGCTGATGATCAATTCTTCTGACATATTCACACATTTGATTAGAACAGCTGAACTTTGACATAATTCAGGCCCTGAATTTCGTTTTGGAAAATGGGGAGGAATACCCCACTTAGGTGAATCTTATGACATTAATGACTGACAGCAGCAGGTTTATTCTTTTGTACATGGAGGTCCTTGTACAACCAGCTCACCAGGGTCTTCATAAAGATCTTCAGCCTCTCACTGACATCAGCCATCATCCCACCCTGCTTAAAATCTGCTACCATCATCCCCGTTCCTATAGAAGCTACCAACCAGAGATTGGTCTCACAGCACATCAAATCAAGTCAAGTCAAGTCACCTTCATTTGTGCAGCGCTTTATACAATACTGCTTGTGTCAAAGCAGTTGTACAGAGTCAAACAGGAAAATAGTGTGTCGATGCAAGAAGACAATAACAGAGTCATTTTTCAGCTAAAGTCAGTTCATTGATGATTCAGTGATGTCATCATCCAGTTCAGCTCTCTTCCAATAGTGTCTGTACAATCAGTCAAGCATCCCCAACTAAACAAGCCAAAGGTGACAGTGGTAAGGAACCAAACTCCATCGGTGACAGAAATGGAGAAAAAACTTTGGGAGAAACCAGGCTCAGTCAGGGGGCCAGTTCTCCTCTGGCCAGACAATACCAGCATGGCGTGGTTTAATTACAGTCTGCAACACGTGGTTTTGTGCCGATGAGGTCTTCACAGTGGATCTGTCTCTGTGGCGCATCTAGTTGATGTGCTCTCTGCTGACATTCAGGATTGTAGAGGTCGCCTCTAGGTGCTGATCCACCATCTGATCTGGATACAGACTGGATCTGGCGTCTATGGTGACCTCGGAATAAGAAAGAAACAAGACTAATATTAGCGTAGATGCCATTCTTCTAACAATGTAGCGAGTACATCGGATATTATGGGAAGTGTTCCCAGTTCCAGTTGTCCTAATTAATGCAGCCTAACAATCCTTTAACAGATTTGAATTGTAGAATTGTGTTAGTGTGTTATGTGTAAACCAGGTTAAAGAGATGGGTCTTTATTCTAGATTTAAACTGACAGAGTGTGTCTGCCTCCCGAATAATGCTAGGTAGTGTAGCATTTGGACCAATCAGACACACAACTATTTGTTATATTTAACAAATAATCTCTAATGCCCCCTTCACCTAACCAAATGGCCAACTATGAGGGTCTATGGACCCTTCCCCCGAAATGCAACTAACACCTATACGTTAATAATGTCAGTTAGCCGAAGTTAACTAATTTAGTTGAACAAAGAGAAGCATAGTAAGTTATCTTCTCTACTCTGCCTCTTTACCGCAAGTAAGGTAATTCTCTTCAAATGCTATTTAAGTCAGAAAGTGTGTACCAATGTCGTATGTAACTTTAGAGATGTCCCTAAATTCAGTGACAGACGTAACATAAAACAGTGAGCTAACAACCGAGTGAGGAAAACTGAGTTTAGAAACACCACTGTTAAGAACATCATTTGTATTTTATTTTCAAGTTTGTGGTCTTGTCGTCTGCATCGGAGGAGTATTGGAGTCTTTTCTTGTGATTGCCATCGTAGCGGTGCTAACAACAGGTGAGCTTCCATCAACTTAACTAATGTTACTAAATTAGCCAAATTAGCCACTAGCTGCTGTTCTCCACTAACTCACAGAACAGATTGACTTTTTAAAGAGAGGAACATGCTAGCAATATATTAATATATCAACTAAAAGCTAAAACTCTATAAATACTATATATATATATATATATATATATATACACACATATATATACACACACACACACATTTAAGAAAATAAAATAAAATTAAATAAAAATGACAAATGCATACATTTCAAAACAAAAAAATAAAAAAAACTATTCAAAAATATTAAAAGAACAAAAGGTATGAGTATAATAATGATTC
>NW_015506225.1:283665-292880 GCF_001515645.1 Sinocyclocheilus grahami | reverse complement strand
AATTCAAAAATATTAAAAGAACAAAAGGTATGAGTATAATAATGATTCTAACATAACACTAAGCCAAACACCAAAAAACAACTACATACGTGTATGTACAACCACACACGTATACATGTACATATATATAAATACATTAAATATATATATATTATTTCATTTCCATTTTGTATGTTGAAGTACTGAAATAACTCAAATTAAATGAAAGTAAAACTTAATAAAAACTTAATAAAAAGCCTATATAACTAAACTAATAAAATGACAACATTACTACAACTGTAACTAAAACTAAAATAGATAACTAATACAAATCAAAGTACATTAGTTCATCAGTAATCCTACAAAAATAACACTGAGGCAAACACACATGCTAAAATAACAACTTACTGACACATAGTAAGAAATAGATTAAAAAAAACTGAAACAAAAGTGGAAAGAGGAGAGATAAAAAGCAATACTTATGTCCTTCGCCGGTGTCCTGCCCGGTGGAGTCGCCCGGTAGAGTCGATGGTCTTTACACTCTTCAGTCTTCACACGACCGCAGCCGCGGTAAACTAAGCTTCTTTTTAATTCGTTTAACAAAACTCAAATTGAATTCAGCTGGACCCACTTTCCTGTTTATCCCAACAAATGGCCAAGCAAAGCACACGACACTGACAAGGTACGCGACACAGTACGAGACCAAACGCCATTTCAGCACATCTCCACAGTAAACAAAACAAGCGTTTCCTAGCAACGACAACTGCGCTAAACACTGAGATAAGAAAATAAATACACTTACAAGCTGCTTTTAACTTCTGCTGATTGACTGCTTCTCACAAAGACTATTTCTTTACACTGTTTTGCTGGCGCTTGAACACACTTTCCTGTTTATCCCAACAAATGGCCAGGCAAAGCGCACGACACTGACAAGGTACGCGATACAGTACGAGACCAAACGCCATTTAATTAAGTACTCGAATTGGATCGAGGAGGAATCATGACAGCCCTAGTCCACATATTCAAGAAATTACAGTGGCTGTAGCATTTCTGTTGTAAATAAAAGGCCAAATATTAAAGATTAAGTGGGCATTTGAATTAAATGTTGTTTAGTCAATATTAAACAAGGATTAGATCGCTCAGTAAAGTGTAGAACAATGATCAGGCCGTTGGCGCCGTCTGCAGTCATTTGTTATAATGCGTCATGTACAGTACAATAGCTCTATTTTTTATAATACTATATTTTAACAGTTTTGTTCAATAAAACCATATGATCTTCAGATTTTTTATTTAGAATAATTATCGTCTCATTGTTATTATACATGTATCTTCAAGTAATTTTAAAGGCTTTTGTTCACATTGGTCTATTTTTATTACCACAAAAATTTATTATAATTATAAGATTACTCGACTAATCATCAGAATAATCGTCCGATTACTCCATTACCAAAATTATTGTTAGTGACAGCCCTAGAAATTTTTCTGATCATAAACTACAGTAACACAAAAAGGATGCTGTGACTGTCTGTTACAGGAGATTTCTCCAAGCAAAAACAGGATCCTGACTATGAGAAGCAGAATCATCATACAGCCAGCTGTCCATTTTACAGAAATGCAGAATTAGGTAACCCAAAATAAATGTAGTTTTTACATTGCATTTATATTTACGCATTTGCCAGATGCTTTTATCCAAAACAAGTTACATTGTATTTAAAGTACACATTTTATTAAGTTAATCATTCCCTGGGAGTCTAACAGGGGCGGTGCCGGGGGTGAAGAGGGCTGAAGCCCCAAATGTTTCTATTACAATGTCTTGTGCGCATCAAGATTGAGTTTTCATACACATTAAAATGATTTCTATTAAACCAGCACTTCAACAGCAAAATGCAGCTGCTTCAGGTATCTTTAACTTACTGTAGCCTATAAATTCATAATACCGATCTCACTGTCAACATTAGATTATTGTTACTATATAGCATTAAATATAGATTTTTAAGTAGGTCTATTATATGGACAGACTTTCTTGGACACACACACGCATTTAGAGCGATTATATGAACAGATAGGTTAGCATTTAGCCTGGTCTGTGGCAGGCTTTACTAAGTGTCAGGGCAACAAAATTCAATAAAAAAAAGAAGTTAATATTAATAATAGCTAATATTAAAATAATCAATGATTTAAATTGTGAATTGTCTTTTTGCGCTATTTTGCAAAAGCGGTTCTAAACAAAGCCCTGTTGTGCATCTCTTCTCACAGCAGTGTTTCATTACAGAATTAATCAAACTTTTTTGAACGCCTTGAATCAGTGATTCACTGACACTTTCATAAAACAAAAACAGTTTCTTACTTTGTTCCTGAATGAATCAGCAGTTTTGAACGAACCGATTTAATAAATGACTCAACGACTCAGTAATTAAGACAGTGACTTGCTGCCACCAACTGGTAATTTTAGTCTCATTTTTAAAAATTACCATTCTATTTTTTTCTATCATTACATATTTCTGTTCTAAATTTTATATTCAAAACATTAATTTCATAATATATTTTATGCAGTTTTTAAGTGCAAATTATAATTAATTATACTTGTCTCTTTAAAAATGAAATATAAAAAATTAAGCCACTTAGCCAATGTAACTTTTCAGCATAGCCTGTTTAATTTGAAGTGTATCCAGTGTATTTTGATACATAAATTAATGTCTCTGGGCTAAGCCCCAGATATACACTCACCGTAGAACTGCCTCTGGAATCAAACCCATTATATCAGCACTTTGCTCTACTGATTGAGAATGCATTGTAAAAAAATGGAACTTTAATCATTTGAATGAGATAGATTATCAACTAATTATGTACCTTCCTTGTAGGTGCGTTCAGATGTAGTATATAACCTTTTTATTAATGTCAAAGTGCATACAGCACCAACAAGTTTGACAGTTGAGGCAAATTCTGTAAACACTGCTTTGAAAAATAATGAGTTTTTGTTTGTGTTTGCAGGTTCATTCAGACAGTCAACCTTTGTGGCACCAAATGCATTGAAAGTCAGATCAGCTGGAATTCTGGAAAGAGGGTTCAGCCTGAATCCCATCCTGCTGTTTCTCATCGGAGAGCTTGTCAACTTTTACTGTCAAAATGACTGAAATTTAACACCACAAACTCATTATTACTGTATTTTATTTACACTACCAGTCAAAAGTTATTGAACAGAACGATTTTTAATGTTTCTTATAGAAGTCTCTTCTGCTCACTAAGCCTGCATTTATTTGATCCAAAGTACATCAAAAACAGTACAATTTTGAAATATTTTTACGATTTAAGTTTTGAATATATTTTAAAATGCAATTTATTCCTGTGATCAAAGCTGAATTTTTAGCCTCATTACTCCAGTCACATGATTTCTTCAGAAATCCTTCTAATATGCTGATTTGCTGCTAAGAAAACATTATTATTATTATTATTATAATATTGAAAACAGCAGAGTAGAATTTTTTCAGGTTTCTTTGAAAAATAGAAAGTTCAGAAGAACAGCATTTATCTGAAATATAATTTTTTTGTAACATTCTAAATGTCTTTATCATCACTTTAGATAAATTTAAAGCATCCTTGCTAAATAAAAGTTACTTCTATAATTGCTTTCCCCCAAAAAAATTATACATGTGCAAAAGGCTCATTAATGCAGACGCACAGAAGCACTCTTTTCTCTATCGCGGGGACTTTTATTTTGGCGGAATGCTGTTTCATTCTGTGGAGTGCTTCACAGCACGCGCAATCGCAATCTAGTATTGTATCAGCCATCATTGGTCCTCAGCGGGAATGAGCCATGCGATTCCATGACAAACAACAATCATACGATTATCTTTATGTTCCTTTGAGTGTTTAAGTTTGTGTGCGTCCAGAGAGAAAACCACACCCACATACATGTGTATGTTGACCCGTCAAAGGACATAAAGTTCAAGATGATACTGCTCTGCATCAGTATTAATGCTCATCTATAATATGTGCACAATCTAAGAACTGGATAATGCACTTCGCTATAACCTGGAATAGCTAGCACCTTACAGTCCTTAGCCCCTCAGCTAAATTTGGTCCTTCGAGCCGGATTCGTAGTTGTTCCGTGAACATGCAACAAAGCGGTGAAGCATCCCGGGTCCCATCAACTCGACCTAAGCGGCAGCGGAGACCGCCACAATATCTTGAGGACTATGAGGTTGGTCCACTGAGACAACAGACACAAGTCTTACCTCGCACAAGTTTGTTACAGCATATGCATGGGCAAGAGGGCTGGAGCACTCACCTTGATGGAGAAGCTATGATGAGGCCAGTGGAAAGTGCACAAACCTCAAGGCTTCCTCGTCAGGTGCAGTGGGATTAAGATATTAGTGAGCACAATGAAGAGTTCTCTCCTAGCTACGATGCACATTCAACTGGGCTACGCGCAGAGTGGAAAGATACTCCTCCACCTTATGCAGAGGGCAGGAATGAGCGGTATGAGATGTATAGAGAGGACACATCATCACGCAGATCCACAGAGAATATGCGGAGCAGCCCTGCACAGCTTTGGGGTGTAGAGAGGGAAATTCATTCTCTTGCAGCCTCAGTTAAGACACTAGAAAAAGCAAGACAAGAACCGTGGCCATTACCACCCCCTCCTATAAAGTATGGCTTTCCAACACGAAAGGAAGAAGATGAGTATGATGACTGGCTACCACCTCCACCATGGCCCTCTACTGAACCAGTGTCAATTCCTGCAAAGGGTGAGGAGAGAGAGATGGTCACCATCACAGACAGAATGATGAATGAACTCCAGCTAATGAGAGAGAGTGCTGTGGCCAGCTCAGCTACTCAAAGTCGTCTGTCTTCAACCCCTAAGAGACCACCCGTTAGGAAGCGTCACGATACTCCAACTCAGTGGTCACAGTATTACTCAGTCACGAGCTGTCCTACTGGCATGGACTGGGCTAAATCTGGGCCTTCGTTTAAACGCTTACCAGGGCCTCACAGGAGTCAGCATACCTCCTCCCGAGAATTACCATATCAACCCTCATTAGCTACAATGGAAGAGAAGGAATACCGTGGGCCAACACCGAAAATCCCCCTCTTCATCCATAGGGATCCCATGGAATTCTCCAGACTGAAGCTGGCCCTAACGAATCTGTTGCCAAGGGATGCCAGTGAGCTTTTCAAATATCAGGTTCTTGTGGACCATCTGAGGTTGGAGGAGGCTGTCCTTATAGCCGATTCATACATTAATTCGCCTATGCCATACTCTGATACAATGGTCATATTGAATGAGAAGTTTGGGCAGCCACATCACATCGCCTTAAAGAAGATTGCTGCTGTCATGGACTCACCAGAGATAAGGCGAGGAGATACAGCAGCCTTTGAGAGGTTTGCTTTGCATGTTCAGTCCCTAGTGGGCATGTTGAAAACCCTAGGCCTGGATGGAGTAGGTGAGCTAAGATGCGGCTCGCATGTTGCACGGCTGCTCACAAAACTTCCGGCGGAGTTGAGGGCAAATTTCTGCCGCCAGATGTATCAGCGACCTGGCTTTACACATACACTGCTTGACTTGGCAGAGTGGCTCCAGTATGAGTCGTGGTGTCAGGGTTACGACATCCAATCCAACACCCGAGTCCTAGGGTCTTTGAGCCACAAAGCTGAGAGGCGAATCAGTAGACCAGCGGCTACAGTGCTACATGGGGCAGAGAGCTCTGCATAAAGTAAGGCTGTGAAGCGAGAGGGTCAGAGCCCCTCAGAGTCCAAAAGGACAGGCAAGATAAAGCCATCCTGCTCATATTGCGAGAGTTCAGAACACTTTCTGAATAAGTGCACAGCCATACAGAAGCTCACAAGGGAGGAAGTTATAGAGTGAATCAAGGTGAATAAGAGATGCTGGAGATGTGGGAGTTCCCACCAAACAACACAATGCAACCTCAAAAGACTCTGTGACCTGTATCAAGGAAAGCACTTGAGAGTCCTCCATAATGTGAACACCCGTCCAGCTGCAGAGCCACCCATAGAAGAGAGTTGTCTGGTGAACACTAGTAGTGAGATCCTTTACCTGGACCGGCCATCAGCTTCAACTCGTGTCCTAATAAAGGTTGTGAGAGTGCTTCTTCGGAATAAGGATCGTACTCTTGACACCTACACAGTATTGGACTATGGATTGGAATGCACTATGCTCCTTCCAGAAGCTGTTGACCGACTTGGATTACAAGGCAGACAAGAGAATCTTGCCCTTCGCACAATACGGCAGGATGTCCAAACGTTGAAGGGATCATCCGTCTGCTTCTGCATCTCACCCCTTGCACATCCCAGAAGAAGCTTTCAGATTACAGAGGCGTTCACATCACAGCGTCTCAGCTTGGCGGATCACTCATATCCCATCTCCATGTTGAAGAAGAAATAAGCATCTGGCAGGCCTCCCTATCAAAGCATTCGAGCATGCCAAGCCACATGTATTGATAGGAGCGGACCACCCCCATCTGCTTAAACCCATCGAGCCAGTGAGGTTGGGTCCACCAGGAGGGCCGGCAGCTATCCGTACAAGACTAAGTTGGACACTTCAGGGGCCTGCCCACCTCATCCAATGGGCACCATGCGCACAAAAGGGTCTCCTTACCAGTGTTTCATCACAGACTACAGAGTTGATGAGGAATGTTGAGAAGCTTTGCCAAATAGATGTGCTGCCATTCCAGAGTGACAAGTTGGTGGTCAGATCGAAGCAAGACAAGGAGGCAATGGAGCTCTTGGAAGTAAAGACTAGGAGAGTAGACGTCGCTGGCATTCTCAGGTATGCTACTCCGTTGCAACGAAAATGGGATATGCCCCTGTTCCAGGCATCCTCAGGCCGTTCTGCCGAGCTTGAGGAGTACAGAGAACCGATTGGCTAAGGACCCTCAGCGTGCCTCAGCTGTGAGGAAATACATCAGCTGGTACAATCCGGAGCAGTCAAGAAGCTAGGCCCCAACGAGATCTCGACGACCGGTGAATCGTGGTATATACCTCATCACCTAGTCAGCCATAATGGGAAGAATCGGCTCGTCTTCAATTGTTCCTACCAGTTTCGTGGGCTGAACCTCAATGATGCCCTTCTTCCGGGACCGACCATAGGTGTATCTCTTCTTGGTGTACTATTGCGCTTTAGGCAACAAGCAGGAGCAATCTGCAGAGATATTAAGGAAATGTTCCATCAAGTCCAGCTTCTGCCAGAAGACCGGCCGCTTCTCAGGTTCATATAGAGAGATATGAAGCGTGATAATCCCCCAGATATCTTAGTGGCAGGTCCTGCCCTTCGGTACCACCTGCTCACCTTGTTGTGCCACCTTTGCTCTTCAACGGCATGTCAGAGATCACAGTGTTCCAGAGGATGGTGTCAGAGACTCGGTTGAACGTTGCTTCTATGTTGATAATTGCCTTCAGAGCTTGCTGACTGCAGCTGAAGCCACAAGGTTGGTGGACAATCTCAGGGAGATTCTGGTATCGGGGGGTTTGAGATCCACCAGTGGGCATGTAACATCCCAACTGTCATCGCACATCTACCAAAGGAAGCAAAGTCAGACAGTATGGAACACTGGCTCTCACACGATGACACTGGTCTGTCCGAGTCTACTCTTGGACTTAGTTGGTATTGGGAATCAGACATCTTGGGGTATAAGAGCCGCCCGCTGGACTATGGCACACTGACCATGCGCAATGTGTATAAAGTTCTGGCTCGACAGTACGATCCCCTAGGGTTCATATTACCCTACACAACCCGAGCCAAGTTACTTGTCCAAAGCATGTGGGATAAGCACGGTCACTGGGATGACCCACTCCTTCCTCAGGTGCTCCAGCAGGCTTGGAGAGAGTGGGAAGGCGAACTCCACCTGTTGCCTCGTATAACCCTACCTCGAGCTTATGTTCCAGCTCACGTGGATCAAACCGCTTTCTCTCGACAGATCCACATATTCAGTGATGCTTCGGAGAAAGCCTATGGCTCAGTTTCTTACCTGTGTACCGTGGACGCTCAGGGCTAATTGTTCCTGTCATTCCTGGCAGCGAGATCAAGAGTCGCTCCCCGGCGGCGACACTCAGTTCCACGACTAAAGCTCTGCGGTGCTCTAACAGCAGCCCAGTTGGCAAAGGTGTTGGAGAATGAGCTGACCTTGAAGATTGACCAGATCATCCTTTGGAGCAATTCCACCACGGTGCTCACCTGGCTACAGTCAGAATCATGCCGTTTTAAAGTATTTGTGGGTACCCGTGTAGCCGTAATCCAAGAACTCACAAACCCAGATGCCTGGCGCTACGTGGACTACACGACTAAACATCCAGCCACCAAGCTCTTTATACAAGAGTATGATGTTCGTCTTTGCCACCCGGGACCTGAACGGGTATATGCAGAAATGCGCCGCACCTTCTGGATCCTGCACGGGAGAGAGGCGATCCGTCATGTACAACATCTCTGTAAGGAGTGTAGAAGATGGAAGGCTAAGCCATCGGTGCCCAAGATGTCAGACTTACCTGCGGCCCGTCTACGTATTCATAAGCCGGTCTTCTACTCCACAGGTGTAGACTGTTTTGGGCCTTTCCAGGTAAAGTTGGTACGCCGCTCTGAGAAGAGATGGGGCATCATTTACAAATGCCTCACCACATGAGCGGTGCACCTGGACCTCCTACACAGCTTGGATTCGGACTCCTTTCTCATCAGCCTCAGAAGGTTTATTGCCCGTAGAGGTACACCAGCTGAACACTACTCGGACCAGGGCACTAATTTCAAGGCAGCAGAGAAAGAGCTGCTTGAGACATTTGATGGTATATCCTCAGAGCTTCAGCAACTTCTAATGAAGCAGAAGATTGCCTTTCACTTCAACCCCCCAGCAGCTCCCCATTTCGGTGGAACATGGGAGCGAGAGATAAGATCGGTTAAATTTGCTTTGTATACAGTTATAGGAGCTCAGCCGGTCTCCAAAGAAATACTCCGTACCGTCTTGCTGGAAGTCGAGGGAATACTGAACACAAAGCCGCTAGGATATACCTCATCCAATATTGCAGATCTGGATGCAATCACTCCGAACATCCTCTTGATGGGGCGGCTGGATGGTGCTTTACCCCAGGTGGTATACAACAAATGTGAAGGCCTGAGCACGAGAAGATGGAGGCACTGTCAGGTTTTGGCAGACCACTTCTGGTCTAGGTTCACAATGTACTACCTGCCAACCTTACAGCACCGGCAAAAGTGGCATACCACCACAGTGGAT
>NW_015506225.1:258018-282601 GCF_001515645.1 Sinocyclocheilus grahami | reverse complement strand
CAATCTGCAGAGATATTAGGGGAATGTTCCATCAAGTTCAGCTTCTGCCAGAAGACCGGCCACTTCTCAGGTTCGTATGGAGAGATATGAAGCGTGAGAATCCCCCAGATATCTTCGAGTGGCAGGTCCTGCCCTTCGGTACCACCTGCTCACCTTGTTGTGCCACCTTTGCTCTTCAACGGCATGTCAGAGATCACAGTGTTCCAGAGGATGGGGTCAGAGACTCGGTTGAACGCTGCTTCTATGTTGATAATTGCCTTCAGAGCTTGCCGACTGCAGCTGAAGCCACAAGGTTGGTGGACAATCTCAGGGAGATTCTGGCATCGGGGGGGTTTGAGATCCGCCAGTGGGCATGCAACATCCCAACTGTCATCGCACATCTACCAAAGGAAGCAAGGTCAGACAGTATGGAGCGCTGGCTCTCACACGATGACACTGGTCTGTCCGAGTCTACTCTTGGACTTAGTTGGCATTGGGAATCGGACATCTTGGGGTATTAGAGCTGCCTGCTGGACTATGGCACACTGACCATGCACAATGTGTATAAAGTTCTGGCTCGACAGTACGATCCCCTAGGGTTCATATTACCCTACACAACCCGAGCCAAGTTACTTGTGCAAAGCATGTGGGATAAGCACCGTCACTGGGATGACCCACTCCTTCCTCAGGAGCTCCAGCAGGCTTGGAGAGAGTGGGAAGGCGAACTCCACCTGTTGCCTCGTATAACCCTACCTCGAGCTTATGTTCCAGCTCACGTGGATCAAACCGCTTTCTCTCGACAGATCCACATATTCAGTGATGCTTCGGAGAAAGCCTATGGCTCAGTTTCTTACCTGCATACCGAGGACGCTCAGGGCCAAGTCTTCCTGTCATTCCTGGCAGCGAGATCAAGAGTCGCTCCCCGGCGGCGACACTCAGTTCCACGACTAAAGCTCTGCGGTGCTCTAACAGCAGCCCAGTTGGCAAAGGTGTTGGAGAATGAGCTGACCTTGAAGATTGACCAGATCATCCTTTGGAGCAATTCCACCACGGTGCTCACCTGGCTACAGTCAGAATCATGCCGTTTTAAAGTATTTGTGGGTACCCGTGTAGCCGTAATCCAAGAACTCACAAACCCAGATGCCTGGCGCTACGTGGACTACACGACTAAACATCCAGCCACCAAGCTCTTTATACAAGAGTATGATGTTCGTCTTTGCCACCCGGGACCTGAACGGGTATATGCAGAAATGCGCCGCACCTTCTGGATCCTGCACGGGAGAGAGGCGATCCGTCATGTACAACATCTCTGTAAGGAGTGTAGAAGATGGAAGGCTAAGCCATCGGTGCCCAAGATGTCAGACTTACCTGCGGCCCGTCTACGTATTCATAAGCCGGTCTTCTACTCCACAGGAGTAGACTGTTTTGGGCCTTTCCAGGTAAAGTTGGTACGCCGCTCTGAGAAGAGATGGGGCATCATTTACAAATGCCTCACCACATGAGCGGTGCACCTGGACCTCCTACACAGCTTGGATTCGGACTCCTTTCTCATCAGCCTCAGAAGGTTTATTGCCCGTAGAGGTACACCAGCTGAACACTACTCGGACCAGGGCACTAATTTCAAGGCAGCAGAGAAAGAGCTGCTTGAGACATTTGATGGTATATCCTCAGAGCTTCAGCAACTTCTAATGAAGCAGAAGATTGCCTTTCACTTCAACCCCCCAGCAGCTCCCCATTTCGGTGGAACATGGGAGCGAGAGATAAGATCGGTTAAATTTGCTTTGTATACAGTTATAGGAGCTCAGCCGGTCTCCAAAGAAATACTCCGTACCGTCTTGCTGGAAGTCGAGGGAATACTGAACACAAAGCCGCTAGGATATACCTCATCCAATATTGCAGATCTGGATGCAATCACTCCGAACATCCTCTTGATGGGGCGGCTGGATGGTGCTTTACCCCAGGTGGTATACAACAAATGTGAAGGCCTGAGCACGAGAAGATGGAGGCACTGTCAGGTTTTGGCAGACCACTTCTGGTCTAGGTTCACAATGTACTACCTGCCAACCTTACAGCACCGGCAAAAGTGGCATACCACCACAGTGGATCTTGCGGTCGACTCTGTTGTTTTGTTGGACCCGCAACTTCCTAGGGCTCTTTGGCCGATTGGCAAAGTAACTAAAGTACACCAGAGCCCTGATGGACGAGTAAGGTCAGCAGATGTCCAGATTAAAGACAAAATCTACTCCAGACCAATTGCCCGCCTCATTCTCCTCCCAGCTATCCCAGACTCGGAGGAGGAAATGGATTCTGCCGTAAGGCCTACAGAAGAGGCTGATTCATTCTGTGGAGTGCTCCACAGCGCCGCACAATCGCAATCTAGTATTGCATCAGCCATCATTGGTCCTCAGCGATTCCATGACAAACAGCAATCATACGATTATCTTTATGTTCCTTTGAGTGTTTAAGTTTGTGTGCGTCCAGAGAGAAAACCACACCCACATACATGTGTATGCTGACCCGTCAAAGGACATAAGGTTCAAGATAATACTGCTCTGCATCAGTATTAATGCTCAGCTATAATATGTGCACAATCTAAGAACTGGATAATGCACTTCGCTATAACCTGGCTTGCCCTCTGCATATGTTTGTAACAATAAATCTGTTGAACTTGATTCCTGCTCTGGCTTTGGTGTTCTAACCAGCACACATGGATCAACTCCACCTACTTAGGAATAGCTAGCACCTTACAGTCCTTAGCTGCAATACGGACTGCAAGCTTTTGAGTGGTATAGTATAATGTTACAAAAGCTTTTTATTTCAGATAAAAATGTTCTATTATTTTATTGAATAAATCTTTGGATATGTTACGCCCCATGGCTCAAAAAGGACGTAACAAAAATGAGGACACAGTGCGAATAATATACAAAATGTATTAACAAAATTGAACTATACAGAAAAAAAAAACAATGTAACATGAAGCAGTCAGGAATCAGTGGCGTAAAGTTAAGTGAATGCATGAAAGTGTAATGGTCTGTAGTAATGTTGGATGTATAAAGTAAACAAGGTTAAACAGAAACCAAATGAAAAAGTCGAAAATGCAGCTCACCCCTGACCAGTTGTCATACTGCTTTTTAAAAGAAAAGACAGGAAACCAACAGCAGCTGTCCTCAATGAACCTATCAGAGAACAATCAGTGGTAAGGCGGAGCAATACCACAATTCAACCCAGAGATGACGCACATAACACATGGGTTGTCACACTCCACCCCTTAAGACAGGGGTCTGTCAAGAATCCCTGTAATATACAAAACAAAAAAAACAAAATTGCAAAATATTTAACTGCACTTCAATTACCCAGAGGAGCACGCAACAGTGCATCAGCGACAATATTTTAAAATCCTCTGACATGTCGAATATCGAAGGAGTAAGCCTGTAAAAACAAAGACCAATGGATGAGCCTTTGATTCGGGCAATTAAAAGAATTCAGAAACGTCAACGGGTTGTGGTCCATGTAGACAACAACTGGTTGACCCAAACCAACATAAATATCAAAATGTTGTAATGCCCAAACCAAAGCCAAAGCTTCCTTTTCTACCACAGAATAATTCAGTTGATATGAATTAAACTTGCAGGAGAAGAAACTGACAGGGCGGACCACGCCTTCCTCATCGTCCTGTTGGAGGACAGCCCCTGCATCAACTTGAATTGCATCCACCTGTAACTAAAAAGGCCTCTCAAACCAAGGGGCAGCAAGGACAGCAGAAGAACACAAATATTTGACATTTTCAAAAGCCAGTGCACAATTTGACGACTAAACTAATTTTGCCTTAGGCATTAAAAGATTAGTAAGTGGTAACTGAAGTAACTGAAGAGAAATTACGGCAGAAGGAACGGTAGTAACCTACCAATCCTAAAAAAAACGCACAAGCTCCTTTTTTGTTATAGGAACAGGACGGCTCTTAATGGCTGTACCTTTCGATTCCCCACCACCTAGCAAGGTAAGTTATGGTAGCCTGAGCAATACTACATTTTGCCAGGTTCACCATCAATTTGGCCTCTGACAAACGCCTCAAGACAGCACACAAGCGCTTTAAGTGTGAATCCCAACTATCACTGAACACTACAAGGTCATCTAAATACACCGCATACCCCTCAAGGCCTGAAACTACTTGGTTCATCAGCCGCTGAAAGGTGGCAGGTACATTTCTTAGCCCAAACCTCATAACCTTGTACGAATAGAGGCCTGATGGAATAAAAAATTAGGAGATTTCTTGAGCTCTTTGACTCAAAGGCACCTGCCAATACCCCCTCAGCAGGTCAAGCTTGGTTACAAAATTTGGCAGAACCAACCTGGTCAACACAATCATCCACTCGCAGAAGAGGGAAACAATCAGGCTGTCACACTGTTAAGTTTACGGAAGTCAGTACAAAACCGCTCAGAATCATCAGATTTTGCAACCAACAAGCAAGGAGATGCCCAGTCTGAATTTTAAGGAATCACTATCTCATTTTCCAGCATATATTTGATTTCTGCTTCCATCAGCTTTCGTCTCTCTGGTGACACTCGATAATAACGTTGTTTGATAGAAGCATTACCCACATTGAGATCATGTTCAGCCCAGTTGGTTCACGTTGGCGTGTCTCCAAACAATTCTCAAAAACTCCGTAACAAAAAATCAATTCTACAGACTGTGAGGGTGGGAAGTGAACCAGAGTATCGTCAAGCTCTTCCAAAAACTCAGTATTATTTAATCGCCCATGCAAAACACTATCATCAGGTTCATAACCCTCTTTCTCCAATTCCTTCTCCCCTAAACAAAAGTTTTTAACATCGGACATCGCAAGACGTACTGAATGAACGGAACTTTCACTATTTAACTTAGACTTCTCATAATATGGTTTCAACAGATTCACATGATATAACAGTAGACCTCCTCCGATGCGGAGTTGCCACTATATAATTTTTCTCACTCAGTCTACATTTTATCACATATGGGCTCTCAAATTTTGCTTCAAAAGGAGAAGACGGAAAAAGACGTGACACAGGAACCTGGTCTCCCGGCTCAAAAGCACGGCATTCAGTGTTGCGATCGTACAACCTTTTCATATTCTTCTGCTGCTTTTCAAGTTTAACACTGACCAACTGTCTTGCTTGTATCAATCTCTGATGAAATCCATCAACATACGAAAGCACATTTTTTGGTGAATCTGAACTTTTAACTGAACTTTGAATCGCTGCCAAAAGCCCACTAACTTTATGATCAAAAACTAAGTCATTAGGTCTAAACCCATTGCTTTCTTGCACAACCTCACGTGCAGCCAGTAATAACCAGGGCAATCCATCCTCCCAATCTCTATCCAACTGTACACAATAAGCACGAAGGAGAGATTTCAAAGTTTGATGAAACCTCTCCAATGCTCCTTGGCTTTGTGGATGATATGCACTAGCAAGATTATGCTTAATCCTTAGCGGTTTCAAAACTTGTTGGAAAAGATGAGATGTTAGGTTTGTACCCGGATCACTCTGAATGATTTTAGGGATGCCAAAAATATACAAACTGTGCACAATTACATCACGCTCAATTGTAAGAGCTTTGTCACAAAGGATAGGCAGAAGGGAAACGTGTAGTTAAACATAACGGTAAGCAAATATTTGCTTCCCAACTTTGAACATGGTAGAGGATCCACGCAATCCACCACAACATGTTCAAAGGGTTCACAATTAGCTGGAATCGGACTTAACGGAACCGGTTTCAAGTTCTGATTTGGCTTACTAGTAACTTGACAAGTATGACACTTTTTAAATGTAAGCGGAAATATCAAGCTTCAATCGTGGCCAAAAAAAACCCCAAAACCCGATCATAGGTTTTCTTGACACCAGGGTGACCAGATTTTCATGAGCAACTTCCAAAACAATAGAACGAAACTTTGTGGGAACAACCACTTGAACAATAGGATCACCAACAAAATCATCGCCATGAGGACTCCACTTCCTCAACAAGAGTCCGTTCTGAACAAAGTATGCTCTGGCCACATCGGGCACTTTACTGTCAGAAAGAGCAAGAGTAAACAATTCAGCTAATGAAGAATCTGAATGTTGTTCCTTACTCAATTCATCTGTGGAGAAAGGAAAAGACAGATCAGACAAGTCAGGTATAGAAAGAGAAACCGTTGCCTTTGACACTCCTTTATTTTCATCCGTCTGTTCACGCTCAGCATTTTTAGACATAGCTCGAGTTGCGACAGCCACAGGGTCTCCTTTTTTAACCTCCTGAAGACACTCCCCCTCAGACAAAACCATAGGAGATGAAAACACATTGGGCCAAACCTGATCTCCTGCTAATTTGTTTCCTAAAATAAGGTGAACACCCTCAATTGGTAAAACAGGACGCAGTCCTATGTAGCGAATTTAGCTCATGGGGAAATATGAATAATTAACCATAACTAGTTATAATTAACTATTCATATTTTAGATCCACTGTAGATATTTAGCTGACCACTCAGGGTCAACTGTCTTGTCAATTCTAAGAACGTTAATTTCCTGGTTAAAGGAAATAACTTTCTTACTGTACAATTCTATAAGTTTGTAACGTAAATCTGCATGATTATTGACTCCGGTTATGAGTAAACAATGAACACGTCAAGTGTGATACAAGTAAGGTTTTATTAACTACATAAACACTTAAACTAGTCTAACATACTACATAAACACATTAAGCCGGTCTAACATACACATACACACTCACACACACACACACATACAGTTGGTATAGGAAAGGGTTAAAAGTTTAACTCAGCATAGAAAGAGGAATAAAGAATGGATTTTATGGAACACTTTGCATGTATATTCAACAGATCAAAGCCTTCAGGGATACGTCAGATACTGAGTTCAAACACACCTTTGTAAAAAGGTGTAACTGATACTTAATGTATCAATTAATAAGACTAAGTTTGAAACTTAGCGAGTCTCGGCGGTCTGAAAGAGATTCCTGATGCAAATCTTAAAGCTTCCCGTAGATCATTGCTGAATTCGGGTCGATGAAAAGAACCAGTTTGAGTCAGAGTCTTTGGTGAATGAAAGTCGAGGCCGAAAGGCCTGGCACAAGCTTTGGTATCCTGCAGCGTTTTTCTCACATCTTCTTAGCTTATGACCGAACCACCGACTGACTGGGGCGGTCACATGGTGTGTCAGCTTTAAAGTCAGAGAAGATCCCCGCCTCTCAAGATGGGCTTATCCAATGAGAAAAGCCGCAATCCCAAGTGGGCGTTTTGAGATCCTGTGGACTTTATGGCAGAGAAGATCCCCGCCTCTCCAGATGGGCTTATCCAATGAGAAAAGCCGGAATCCCAAGTGGGCGTTTTGAGATCCTGTGGAGTTTTATGGCTCTTTGTGTGGAAACATGGTACTTTAGTGTCTGGAACTTTGATTGAAAATACTAAAGGTTCTCAGGGCACTAATATATTGCCTACGTACCAACAAATAATATACATTCTTGTTTAGATCATCAGAAGGCGAATTCATAGATACTAAACAAGCTATATGTAAGGTTATATGAATGAGTGGTTTATCGTAAGCACGAATAAAAATAGTCTATAATACAACAGATTAATACAAAACAGCAATAATACACACAATGGCCTGAAGAAAATGTGTGTTCATTCAAAGAAAAGGTTTTCCTATGAATTAATTAGTAGAACAGTCCATTTCTCCTGTGCATTTGTACCCCTTGTTTCTGGAGAAAGCAGAATGAGAGCCGGCTCGCATTCCACAAGGTTGTAAATGTATCGGGTTACCATGAAACCAGGGTCTTGTTCGGCGTCCTGGGGTGTTACAAAGTATTTGTGAAAGCTAGCTAACAAAATATATATTGTGTGTTGGAGTAGTCCAGACGCTACACCTACCACTATCTCACCAGTTACAAAATCAGATTGAAGCTTCACTTTATGTAAAGGAACTGATAGTGTATTCAATCCCATTCCCCAAACTAACATACTCTCCCCAGTTTCAGATCGCGAGGAAAACGGCATAAATGGATTTGAAAATGAACGAATCCACAGCTCCAGTGTCACGCAGAATTTTAATGGGAACTTCCACAGTTCCATCCAACAACGACACTCGACCTTCTGTAATAAAAGGAGCATAAATAGACAAACAATCATTAGACAGTTTAACCTCAGTCTGAATATCACCTAAATGAACAGAATTGTCCATTGCAACAGGTTTAAATTTATGTCTCAGCGTGTTTATTTTTACTTTTAAGTACCAAGTAGTCCGCTTTCCAGTGTCCTTTCCCACGACAATAATTACACGTTTTCGACAGATCAAATTTGCTTGAAAAAATGCGAACAGACTGTGAAGTAATATTTATAAAATGAGCTGCGCTCACTCCCTCCTGTGTCTGCCAAACAGTAGCAGCACTCCTGTGAGTAAGCAGTCATCAGCCAACGACGCAGCCTCCTCAGGATACTGAACTGTGTTAATTAACATACGTCGCAATTTGCTCTGAAACCGAGGTTTTAATCTGTTAAATTATAATCAACTAAGCAAATCCTCAAATGTTTCAACATCAAGAGAGGCACACCAACGCGTAACATGTCGTCTCAAATCCCTCACAAACTCCAAATGGGTCTGGCCTGGAATCATCTTGCATGACCTAAATCATTGTCGATACGTTTCAGGCACACACACATACACCTTCAATACTGCCGATTTAACAGTACCATAATCTTTGCACTCGTCGGTAGTTAAAGCAGAAAAAAACAACTAACACCTTACCAACTAACACACACTACAACAGCAACACAGTTTGTTTTGGACCAACCTTGTATATCAGTGACATGTTCAAAAAGAGTAAAAAAGACAACCGGATCATGTTCATTGAATTTAGGAACGAGTTTTAAATTTTGATGAAGTGGAAAACTTCCACAAGCACCAGATTCCACTGAACTATCGGTATTCATCTTACTTTCTCCCAACAGTTTGAGTTTTATATACTCCAGCTCCATTTTTGCCTTCTCTAACTCAAGCTTAGCTTGTTCAGATTGTGGTTTCATTTTCTCATGATCCACTTGCAATAATTATTTTTGTTGGTCAAAAGTTAAAACAGACTGTGAAGCAGATAAGCTTTGTACCTGTACATCTCGAGTTTGCTTAATTTAAGCTGGTAAAATTCATTGTTTCTCAACTCAATTTTAATAGTACTTTCTTTGAAATTCTTATCACTAATTTAAATTTCATAAAACTCAGCGATTCTTAAAAGTTGCTCTTTTGTGAATTTATTCAACGATACATGTGAAGGCGATTTAGCAAACTTTTTAACATCAGCCATAAACACTTCACAGACCGCAAGCAATCAAACACTCTGAATTCCCCTCCCCAATCTAACTTTTCCAAATAAACAGTCTATCTAACTGACTAGAACCTGATCTTCATGCGGTTACCCGCGGGGGGGAAATTAAGCACATGAACCCAATGGGTGAAATTGCGACCGGTTAAACCAGTGACAATTCAAAACCCCATGGAAGTGCTCCCGAGACAACCGCTACTACAAGCTTTCACCACAACACTACAAAAACAACATGTCTCAAAGGAAACAAGTCGCTAAGCCGAAGCGGGAAAAACTCCAAGTAAAATAAACAAATTTGCACAAGAACCACTTACCCGTCTGTGACTTCGAATGGCGATCAGCCTACTGCACCAATCACTTTCAGGTGTCCCCTTAATTGCAACGTGACGTCAAACTATTCAAACGGGATTTCCCTCAAAACGTCACGAGCAAACAAACTGTGTTCAAATGAATGAATGAAATGCAGAACAAAACACGACGAAATTAACAAATTTATCAAATCTTACACTATCAAACAAATGCTACTACGAAGAGGACGAGACCCCATTTGTTATGCCCCATGGCTCGAAAAGGACGGAACCAAAACGTAGACACACAAGAAAGTGTGAATAATATACAAAATGTATTAACAAAATAGAACTACCTGTATACAGAAAGAAACAATGTAACATGAAGCAGTCAGGAATCAGTGGCATGAATGAATTGGGCTACTTTAACACTGTTGCCGCGGGTTGTTGTTCATGTCCGCGGGTTGAAGTGACCCCAATAACGTGATATTTAGTCCCTGGAATGTTAATTTTACTTGAAGATATCCTCCGAAAAAGTTGTATTTTACCCCCGGAAGGCGATTTTTACAGGGAACCCTCCTCGAAACGCGATTGGACTAGTTTTATTGCGAAAACCTGGCAACCCTGTTCATTAGTGCCACCTGCTGTCAGAGAGTGCGTCTCATTCAGACCTGCTGTTGTTTCGCGCAGATGTTTTATGTAGCAAATAAATAAATAACACCTAAAGTCAGACCATTCTGTTTTTGTTTTAAATCCTGAAATTAATCGAAATCAAATCAAAAACAACTGCCCATGCAGATCGTGATTAAAATGCAGTGGTAACTTGCCTCTAATTTCAAATAGCTAGATATTTTTGTTTAAAGCCAGTTTGTTTGTTATAAAGCAAATAGCCAATAAATAAATGTGCTTAAAAATCAGTATCAGAATCCAATTTGCTAGTTTAAAAAAAGAACCATTTTAATTAGCTTTATCAGTGTCCAACATGTTTCACTCAACCCTGTTACTTCTGTCAAGATTTTCCTCCTTTTAAAAACAGCATTTCTTAAAATTGTGACAGACAGGAAGTGACATCGCCTGGGCTCTTTCTACAGCATGATGGGAGGACAAGAAAATCGCCTCAATCCATTGTTTTAGTTTTTACAGTTTTAACTGTACAGTGTTGATCTCATTCATCAACCCTGTTATCCAAGCTATTCTAAGAAGAAAAATCCCTGTAATTATGAAAAACAGCTATAATTTAGGAGTAATACAATTACAAATACAAAATCAGATTTTGCTTAAGTTATGCTTACAACCCTGTCAGCCATTCTGGAAAGTTAATTTACATGATACAGTTTGGTGTTTTATTATTGCAGATAAATAAATAAATACAATATTATCAACTATACTGAGAAATGTCCAACATTTTTTGGTAACACATGTGTGAACCAGACATAAAATAAATGTAAAAGAAAAGAGTTAAAGTTATATTTCGTTTGACCTGACTCTGAAATTTCAATATGAAAGTTTCCCAAACCTCCCTTTACTGAACATTTTGTAGAAGATTTGTATTAATCAACATATGAATTAATCAAGTATAATCAATGTGAATATAGTCATGTTTGTAATCTACTATTATGAACATGAGCTTCATGTGTGTAAGGAGGGGACTGCAAGAGAGTAAAATGTGTACATTGTTTGGGAGTAGAAGGACTGTATATGAAATGTGTTGAGGAAAATCTACATAAAGAGTGTGCAGACACAGACTCTAGAGATCCTCTGCAGAGTTTCTCGGGCTTCATTGTCTCTGATAATAAAGTCTGTCTTCTGGCATCAAAACTTCGACACTTCGAGAGTGATTTCTCACAGAAGCGGCAGAAGCCACCACAATTTGTTTTAAACAACAAAAAAAGCCATTTTGTACCCATTTAATAGTTTATCATCTGTTTATCTAAATGTGATGAAGTGCTTGAGTCTTTATAGCATGAATGTTCTTCAGCATCATGAATAAATGAAGAATGAAGAATAAGTGTTCTTCAGTATCTTCAGTGTGTTTGATTCTGCAGGGTTCTGGATCTCTCATCTTCTCTCTGTCCTCTTTACTAAACTCAGTCTTTGCAGATTTCAGTTCTTCCTGATGCTTTTTTTGTCTTCACTTGTAAACTGATAGGAATATTCCAGCATTTATTGGTGAACTACTGTGTGGGAGGAGGAGCGTATTTGCCAAAATAATCCATATATCAGTTTCTGAATTTGTTCTTATATGCTCTTTGAAAAAAATGGGAAAATTTTACTTTTAGGAGTACAACAGCTTGTCACTGGGACTGTATCAAAGGGACAACTTTGTACCTAAAGGGTGAATGCTAATACCATAAAAGCACATATTACTGCCTTAAAGGGTACAAATTATTACTTTGACATACTAATAGGCACCCTCAATTGCCCCAGTGATGAGCTGTTGTACCCCTAAAGGTACAATGTTTTCACTTTTTTTTCTGACAGTGCACTAATTGACACACCTAAGCATTTATGTCTGTCTGTTTATTAGGGCTGCACAATATATTGACAATTTTTTGTTATTGTGATAATATTATATGCGATATCACAGAGAGGTGCGATAAATTAGATTTATTTTATGTGCCAAGCATTTGTGTGTTGCATGCATAAGTTGTTTATCCAAATTTGACCAATCAGATGGGGCCTTACTATCTTTATACCCGCCTCCCCAGTAGGTGCTATTATGCTATTGGCTAGAACAGGCCCAAAGGGAAACCTAGTAGCTCAGAGCAGAGAGTGGAAAATAAATATGGCGGGAGTAAAGACAAGCGAGGAAAATGACAGCAGCGAAGAACTTGTGACTAAAAAGAATGGTATGTCTGAAATATGGCAATATTTTGGCTTCAAGAGAGAAGATGTGTCACAAATGCAGGTACTGTGTAAGGCGTGCCGAAAAATTGTGTATATGAAGACTTCAAAAAGTGTAAGCCCAAATCTACCAAAACTGCTAATGAAATGCCAAGTAACAATAAGAGAGTCACACAGACAACCATTAATCAAAGTTTTGCAAGTGTAACTCCTTATGAAAAAAGCGTCGAAACACCACAAGGAATTAACAGAAGCTATTTTACGCTTTTTAGCTAAAGACATGATGCCTGTTAACACCGTGAGCAGTGAGGGCTTTGTGAGTCTAATTAACAAATTGGACCGGAGATATCAGCTGTCATTGAGAAATGTTTTTTCTCAAGTCGCAATTCCACAGACGTACGACACGTACGACATGTGTGAAGACGGTGAGCTCCAAGCTGGGCCAAGTAGACTTCTACGCTAGCACCACTGACCTGTGGTCCAGTCGTACAACTGAGCCCTACATGAGCTTTACCGTTCACTTTCTTACTCGAGACTTTGAATTAAAAACACGCTGTCTGGGCGTTGTATATTTCCCCGAATCCCACATCAGTGAAAACATAGCCCATGGACTGCGGGACGTTTTAGCCAGCTGGAACTTAAAAGAGGAGAGTCAAGTGCACTACGGCACTAATGTGGTGAAGGCTACTGAACTTAATAATTGGGTCAGACTACAATGCTTTGGTCACCTCTTGCATCTGGCCATCGGTGAGTGTTGAATGTTTATATTTGCAATACTAAAATGAAAACAGAAAAAGGTACAGTTGTTTGTATAGTTGCATGCAGTATAGACATGCTTTTAGATATTGTAATATTTAACAATGTATTTAGGAAATATAATCCACAGAGGCTAGCAAATTGTAGCTGACTATTTTCTATTTAAAATGCTGTTATATAAAATTGCAATTATAATATTGCAATGTTATTTCACCGTTTGTCCTTGTTTTGCTTTTTTTCTTCACTCTTCAGAAAATGCTGTTAAATGCGATGAGCACATTACTCAAGCTGGTCTTTGCAAACAGATAGTGGGACATTTCTCCCACAGCTGGAAGGAGAAGATTGCCCTGAAAAAAGCACGAAAAGAGCACAACCTCCCAGAGCACTCCCTCATCACAGAATGCCATACAAGGTGGGGTTCGAGACAGAAAATTATTCAGGGAGTTCTGGAGCAGCAGCGGGCCATAAGCAACGTCCTGTCAGCAGACAGAAAGTCAAGACATTTGGTTCCTTCTTGGCAGAACCTAGATGTACTAGAGTCTATAAACCAGGCATTGCAGCCTCTGCAAGAATTTACAGATGCTCTGTCAGGTGAAAGTTATGTAAGTGTTTCGTATGTGAAACCTGAACTTCACTTGATGAACACCTCAGTTCTTGCTGCAAAGGAAGAAGACAGTGATTTAACAAAGTCCATAAAGATGAAGATTCTAGACTACATGAACACTAAGTATGACAACCCAGCAACTCAAGAACTTCTGGACTTGACCTGCTTTATGGATCTCAGATTCAAAGTCGGCTACATCAGCAGTGACAAGGAGTCAGACATCAGAGCCAGGGTGAAATTGAAGCAACTTTGCCAAAGGTAAATGTTAATATGACAATAGGAAGTGATAAAATAATGCACTATAACTAGATTTGATTACAATATTTACTTTATTTCTCTATTTTAGGAGCAAAGCCCAAGTAATCAAGGTCACCAGGGCATGGTCCATCAGATGTCATCCTAAAGAAGGCCAAAAAATCCCTGGGCAGTTTCTTCAAGACATCCCCAACTCCATCATAGTTTTAATTTCTAGTAAGTACATTCATTACAATAAAGTAACTTAATTAGAATATTTACATTTGTCTATGTACAGAAACCGACAACAATCATAAAACCTCCAAAAATAAAAAGCACCAAAGAAATATTTAATGTTTTCAGCTTCAAACTATATTCATATTTATCGATTAACATTTATGTATAGATTTAAAGGGTCTCACGTATAGGGTCAAGGTAAAGTATTAAGCAGTATCTGTTCCAGTGCATTTTAACAATGTAAAGTAACTAACAAATTTGATCCCATCAATTCTCCTCACAGATCTCAAACTTTGAGTTCTCACTCCAAACATCGAAACAATCACACAAAAGCACTCAAAATCGCTCGGGTCTGAATGAATTCATCATATTTTCCTTGCATGCTGCTGCACTAAACGTATATTTAAGTATTAAGAAAAGACACAAAAGTAGCACTGAACCTGATGAAAACAGTACAGAAATGAGCCTGTAAAATGTTGCACAAACTGTGTAAAGTGTGTTTGATGGTTGTGTAAATATGAGAAAAACCGTGAGCTGCTCGCCTCTGAATGAGGGAAAGGCATGAGCGGTGACATCATCTATGGAATGCCAAACCTGACAAAATTATAAATAAATAAATAATTATACAAAGAAATGTAAAATATACAAAAAAAAGTAAAAAAATAAAAATAATAATTATTTATACTTTTATTTCCTTATGTATATTTTTAATTTTCTCCCACATTTATTTATTTTTTCTTTTATTTCTACATTTATTTATTTTCACATTTATGTATTTATTTACGTACTTATTTCTATATTTATTTATTTATACATTTCTTTGTCCGTAGGGTAATGAGGAGGGTGTGTTTTACCACAGGAATAGTAATCGAGCCAGAGTAGGTGAGTTGTAAACTTTAAGGTTACAGTGCATCTTCTTCAACCTGCGCGTGAGGCGTCTTCTTCTTTCTCTTGCTTTACGGCGGATTGCAGACTTATAAGTGCATTACCGCCACCTATCTCTCAAATGGACCATCTACAATCTTAATTGGGAGTGTAAATGGTCCATTTGAGAGATAGGTGGCGGTAATACACTTATAAGTCTGCGATCCGCCGTAAAGCAAGCAAGAAGAAGAAAACACCTCACTCGCAGGCTGAAGAAGAAGACTGCTCAGGACAGTTCAGACACTGCAGTGAAAATCAGAGGTAAAAAATGATATAAATACTGTTCAGTTTCTTGCACAGACCGATCGTTTTGTGTCTTTACACATCAATGTATCGTCACGAGCCGCAGGGTTTCATTTGGTTTTGTTTGTGTATGTTTTATGACTCTCAAAGCCGTGATTCCCATCCGCTTACGTTATATGACTGACAGACTGCAACGGTTTGAGTTAAAAATCTCCGTTTGTGTTCTACTGAAGAAACAAAGTCACCTACATCTTGGATGCCCTGGGGGTAAGCAGATAAACATCAACTTTTCATTTTTGGGTGAACTATCCCTTTAATGTGGCTTAATATACTAAAACAGTGACAGTTAAGAGTTTTCTTTATAATGTCTTTTTTTTTTTTTCTACGAGGAAGAAAACACGTGAAACTTGCGAGTTCCGTGCTTATTCTGGGTCATCTGCTTTCCTGTGCGTAATATTTTATTAATAAACTGTATACCACATTTGGTATTTTTATATTATAAATGTCCATTAGCCATAACGGTTTTTAATGGGGGAGAAAAAGCTTTCAAAGTGTTCATATTCTGGCCTATTTTGCTTGTCTGTAAATAGTTTTTTATTAATAGTAAAATTATTAATAAGGTTATTAATGTTAATATTATTAGTAATTATTTATACTGAATTTGGTCCTCCAGTGTCACTGTTTTAGTACATTAAGCCACATTTCAGAATTTTCCAAAACCAGAACTAAGCACTGACTGTATTTCTTTACTTCAGTCCAAGTTCAAAATAAAACTCTGAACCGCTCCATTGTGAAGGTACAGAGCTGTATGAACCACTGCAAGTTTTTATTAATAGTAAAATTATTAATAAGGTTATTAATGTTAATATTATTAGTAATTATTTATACTGAATTTGGTCCTCCAGTGTCACTGTTTTAGTACATTACGCCACATTTCAGAATTTCCCAAAACCAGAACTAAGCACTGACTGTATTTCTTTACTTCAGTCCAAGTTCAAAATAAAACTCTGAACCGCTCCATTGTGAAGGTACAGAGCTGTATGAACCACTGCAAGCTGTAAAGTAAACAGGAAGAGTTTGTCCGAACTCAACTGGTTTTGGAAGCGAATGCAAAGTTTCTCAAGGGAACGCAAAAGTTTTGGGAGAGAACGCAAAAGATTTGAAAAATATTGTTCCTCCCACATCGTATTTTTTCCCACCAACATGTCCCTTTAGGGGTTCTGTATTATACATACAGTTAGAGGGATATTAAATGACTTAACCCATGATATAAGATTTTGGCCATGCTGCCCATCCAAGTCATTCATCCCATTATCAACAGGTCCGTCATGTAGGCTACACTTCTTGTATTTAGTTTGGGCACCACAAGGTGTCACTGTGGCCTCAAAGCTTACAACTCGCCTACTCTGGCTTGATTACCATTTCTGTGGTAAAACACGCCTTCCTCATTACCCTACGGATAAAGAAATGTAGAAATAAAGAAATGAGAAAATAAATAATTGTATGAATAAATAAATGTGGAAATAAGTATAGAAATAAATACATACATAAATGTGGAAATAAATAAATGTATAAATAAATAAAAGAAAAAAAATAAATGTGGAAAAAAATATATATACATAAGGAAATAAATGTATAAATAACAATAATTATTATTAATATTTTTTACTTTTCTTTGTATATTTATTTATATATTTATTTATTTACTTATTTATACATTTTTATATTTCTTTGTTTTTTTTATTTATATATTTATTTATTTCTAATTTTGTCAGGTTTGGCATTCCATAGTCATTGGCCGCCAACGGTAGACGTTCCAAGTAGAGGTCTGCATTCCCGCGGAGAAGGAAAGGCTGGGTATTCGGAATGGTTGAGATTTTGCCCTCAAGAATACCATTGTTGCGGTTGGTGGACAAAAGGGACAAGACAAGCCTTTTACCAATCATAGAAAAACATGTAAAAAAAAAAAGGCAGCATCATTGCGATGCGTAGCGTGCATACGCCGCTCTTTCAGAGAGAGGATACCAATCAGCATTAATTTTGTAAATCCATCGACAGGGGTACATACACAATAGTTGTATTTTGTATTTAATCTGTATTTATGTTATCTGTATGCACCCAAGGGTCTGAGAGTAACGCAATTTCAATTCTCTGTGTGTATGTACTGTACATGTGGAAGAATTGACAATAAAGCAGCCTTGACTTGACTTGACTACAGATATTACCCTGATGAGAGTAAGTAGATATGTACTTGTAAAGTAACTTATAGTCAGCAGACTATCTATAGGGGGACCATCAACATGAAGTACCAGGAAACGGAAGTGCTTTAATATTGAATTTTAATAGTGTATAAATCACTTTTATTGAAAGTGATTGTTCACTTTATTGTTTACATTTAACTGTGTATCTGGTTCAATTCTCCAATCCTGAAAGCACTCTGAAAGCATACTGAATCTCTTTGTCTTTCAGTTGCCCAAGTTCATACAGATAGATGGAGGAGCCAGGATTGGAGGGATCAGAGATGGCAGAAATAATGAAGAGGACTTTCTGTCCTTTAAATGGCTTTAATAAACCTTTGAAGAGATGAATGTTAAACCTAATCTTTCCTATGAGATCAGAGTCATTAAACCACTTCCTGATAGATGCCACAGGATACATGCTGTGCTCCCCATCTAGCTCTTTAAACCTGTCAGTTTTCAGGTACTCCTTCAGGGCTGAAAGATACGGATCTTCATACTTCAGAGATGTGAAGGTCAAGCACACCACTCCAGGAAAATCAGGATTAACAAGGATGCTCTTGAGACCATCTGAGTCTTCAATTCGGACCCCTTCCAGTGTCTTGGTGAGAGAACTCAAGATGTGAAGTTCAGACTTTGCATCATTTAACCACGGGTTAAGCTTGTCAGCATTGAATGGAGAGCTCCTGTGGATCTTCAGGATGTCTTCCAGAGACTTCTCCTCCATATCTCCTCCTCGAACAGCAGTCAAGACCCTGCCAACTGCTTTCAGTAGCATTGCCTTGTAAATGCTAAATGAGTCCTGAAAAGACCGCAGCCTCTCTTTAATGTCACTGAAACTATTAACCAGCGTGTTTCGTGACAGGTCATTGAATGTCCTCTCTGCCTCTCCCAGCCTCTCCATCATATCTTCAACTGTGAACGCCACACTTGCACTGATTTCTCTCTCTACCCGAGCTGCTGTTGCATTCAGAAGATGAAGAGGATAAAGCCAGACTTTTATTGGGACTTCATTCTGTGGATTATCCTTCAGCAGAGCGGGGAGCTGCTTGTACAGATTCAGGGCCTCCATGTATGTGGTGGGGTTCTGCTGAAGGCGGATGTCACCGTGAAATGTGCAGGTGATCTCCTCAGTCATTTTCTTTTCAGCAGTGGTCATTTGTAAAGCTACATTTCCCTCAGTGGATAATTTAGGGATCTTTTCAACCATGGCATTCAGTTTTCCCTCCATCTGCTGCTTGTTTTCCTCTTCTGATAGTGTGTGATCAAACACCATGAATGCTTGAGCTCCGTACAGCACAGCAACGACCACATGAGTTGCAGTTTTTTGCTCAAACACCTCAGGGTAGGTGATCTTGTTCAGATGACTCATAGTGAGCTGTTCGTATCTTGTGGTTTCACTGTAAAACATTGTAACTCTGGACTGTTGGTTTGAGGATTTGGTGTCATGCAGGAACCTGCCAGATCCTCCCACCTCCACAAGCCCCCCCAAGAAACTGGCCTTCAGGGAGGCGCTTACATCCAGGAGATTTAATTTTCTCGAGAGAGAGTCAGAGCTCCTGACCGTCCAATAGGTCTGGGGCTTTGGACGACTGTCCAGATTTTCACTCAGCGATTTCTTATCCCACAGAGCAACACCTGAATCAGAAGTGGCTTTAACAGTTACTGTATTCAGTGACTTGGGTTAACTTGCAGGTTTTTTAGTATTTATACACAATGACCGATACGTGTTTATTCAACATGTTTTGAAAAGTGGAAAGAAGGAGAAGTTTATTTAAGGTGGTGCAGCACCTGGAAGGAAGGTATCCTTGCGGCAGTCATACAGCGTACCAGGAAACAGAAGTCTTCCTAGGGCTGCCACTTCCACTGTCTCTGATGGCAGAGCTGTTGAAAAAAAATACAAAAACAACAAAGATAAAAGGTAACATTTAGAACAGATAAAAAAAAATTCAAGACAAACTTCAATGCTGGCGGAAGAAACCCTAAACAGCATGTTGTTAGTATTTTTAAGCATGTTTCTAGCATGTTTTAGCACATTGCTAGCATCAATTACAACATTGTTAGCATAATTTATCAAGTTGTTAGCATTAATTAGCATGTTGCTAACATGTTTTAACACCATTCTTGCACGAATTAGCATTTTGCTAACATGTTTTAACTTTTTTAACTTGAAATAGAATGTTGTTGGCATGTTTTATCCTATTGTTAGCATGAATTAGTATGTAGCTAACATGTTTTAGCACATTACTAGCATATATAAACATGCTGCTAACATGTTTTAACATGTTCTAGAATAGTTGTTAAGCTTTGCTAGTGATGATAGCTTAAATACTCCATGAGAGTTATTGTACAATAGTTTTTAACCCCTCAATGAAAGTCTATGGGATTTTTGTAGATTTAATCATCTGGTTTACGAAAACCATATCAGATCAGTTAGAAAAGATCTAGCATACTGAGTCAGACCAGTCTAAAGGTCTGTCCTGAGTTTGGTGGTTGTAGCTTTAAAGCTCTAGGACTAGTTAGGGTCAAAACATTTCATTCTCAAAAGAAGAAGCAGTTTAAATAGCATTTCAGTATGTTGACTTACTCAAGGCAACATAACAAATGTTTGCACCTTAATGCTAATGAAAATCATTTAATGAATTAGAAAAGACACTCTTGAGACCTGGGTCAAGCTTTGCCCCCAAGCTGATGAAAGAGAAAAGTGTGAGGAAATCAATGACATCTTGAACAACATTAAGGAACTCTTTTTAAAAGTTGAAGTATTCATAAAATATCATTTATTTTTAATGCTAGATGGCGCTGTCTTTGCAAGCTCAGTAGAAACTCTCTAGACATCTGGTCGGTTATGTCTATCAAGTACTATGTATATGACAAAGCATTAAAACATAAAAGTTCATGCTGAAATTCTAAATGACAGGTGACCAACCGTGGCAAAATCACAATTGTCATGTCAGATTCTATATGATGCAAAGGAACCATGGATCATTTTTCAGATTTCTTGACTTGTCGGTGGTGCTGTCACCAAAACTGGCAGAAACCCTCGGATCATGGTGCCAATGAAGCTTTCCAAGTTTCATTCCGATACAGAAAAGTATATGAGATGTAGCCTCACTTCCTGTTTTTGGACCAGTGTTGGGGGTAACACATCACAAGTAATGTGAGTTATGTAATCAGTCATATTATTTTTTCAAGTAACTAATAAAGTAACATTTTACTTTTTATTTTAAACAAGAAAATATCTGATTTACTTTTTCAATTAAGTAACGCCAGCTACTTTGTTTTCTCATTTATTGACTGACAATGTCTTTGTTGCTGACCTTCAATGATCCAACTCAAACATACTAATAAGCAAAAATGACTTCAGATAAACATAACATTTATGTTTGACTTTTTTATTGCTGAAGAGTGTTGAACTTTCTTCTCCTGTGTCCTATTCTTCTGTGATCCAGAACAGCAGCACAGCTGAATGGTTTGTTTGAGCAGCGTCCTCTATTTTACACATGTGAATTTACACTTCCTTCAGTCCGAGGCTTATTCATTTCACTTTTGGTGTAAAAGGGCTTTTACATTTACCAAAGATTTAACTTTTTTACATTAAAAACAAACAAGCAAGCCCAGCCCAGATTAGAGAAAGTAGTGCAAAATTAACATAACACATTACTTCCCATAAAAAGTAACTAAGTAACCTAATTAGTTACTTTTTAGGGAGTAAAGCAATATTGTAAAGCAATACTTTTAAAAGTAACTTTCCCCAACGCAGTTTAGGACTATTCAAGGCCACCCAATAAGTGAGACAAGTTTCATTATTATGCTATAAATAGTGCTATGGACTACCAAAGACTCCCATATTATTTGTGTCATTGTGTCAGTTACACCAATGACACAATGTTGTTTATGTGTCTATGTGGTGTTTTAATCTACTTTAAGTCAAACCATGTGCAAATGAATCAGTCAGCAGCATTGCTTATTTTCTCATTAAAATCGCAACGAACCAAAGACAGACTTAAAAACCCTAGCCCTGTTTACTGTCACAAACATGTAACGAATCCTGTCAATTGCATATTCATGAAACCATGTATACTAAATGAAGCAAGGTTGTAGTGCTACACTCAAGTAATTTTAGGGCATAAGAACTTATTTTCACAGGGAAAAAAACATTTCATTATGTCATCTTGATGATAAAAGATGAGTTTAAAGGAATAAAGTTATTGACTACAGCGGGACTGATTTAATAGTCTGAACTCAGTTATTGCACGTATACCAAACCTCACAGTCGTGTGAAAGTGAAAAGTGAAAGTGATGGCCAAGTATGGTGACCCACACTCGGAATTAGTGCTCTGCATTTACCCATCCAAAGTGCGCACACACACAGCAGTGAACACACACACACCGTGAACACACACCCGGAGCAGTGGGCAGCCATTTATGCTGCGGCGCCCGGGGAGCAGTTGGGGGTTCGGTGCCTTGCTCAAGGGCACCTCAGTCATGGTATTGAAGGTGGGAGAGAGCGCTGTACATTCACTCCCCCCACCTACAATCCCTGCCGGTTCGAGACTCGAACCCACAACCTTTGGGTTATGAATCCAACTCTCTAACCATTAGGCCACGACTTCCCAACCAGTGTTTGGTCAGAGCAACGTCCCTGTGATGTTATTGAGTTCTAACAGCTCATTCACATGTTGTAGAACCACTCACATCTCACCTCGAGTCTTTAAAATTCCTCTAGGTCCTCTTAGAGTTTCTTCAGTTAAAGTCCCAATCTCATCGGCTTTGGGTTGTAACATTCCCTATGTTTAAAGAAATTGTTCATTAAATCTTCCACAGATTTTTAAAAATCTCTAATCCATTGAAACACATCTGGTTAGACTTTTGCATTTTGTCTGAGCTGAGGGAATGTATTTACCTCTGCATTTACCACAGCAAGATACGCCAGCCAAAGGCATGCACATCTGTAGATGCAGTTTTGCTGCTTTAGGTACATCAAGAGTGATGTCATCTTAGAAAAGTTAACGAGGAGACCTGATGGAATAAAAGTCAATGGAGAAGAGCCTCAGTGCACTCAATTAACTGCTTTTGAGTCAATCTTTGCCATGACAAATTTGTTTTGTGGAAAAATATATATATTTTGGAGGTTCAGTGAAAATTAGAGAAGATAAATCATAAGAATTATGAAAGAGAAGATTTAACCTGAAATCCTGAATCCTGAAATTTAACCTGAAGATTTAACAAAACACTGAAATGAACCAGCCAAATTCATTTAGATTGGTTTCTATGGTAGTGCTGAAAATACTATATAAGTGCAACTTTATATTCTCTCAAGTTTCAACATGACAGTTTCAATATTTCTTATGTTTCTACTCTGAAAGGCTTGTGTCATATGTTCCTTTTAGTGAAAATGTTGGTGTAGATTGAGGTTTCATGAAAAAAAAACATATAATACAATTCAAATAACTTAATTTCATGAATTCTCTCAACATTTTACATTTCCTAATGAATAAGGATGGTTATTTAATTCATTTGAAACAAACCCAGTATTAGGAATCCAAAGACATTCTTTCCTTTAGTTTGTTTGAAGTTTAGTGAAGTTTTTGAATTGTAATAGAAACATGTCTCTAAATCCCCTGTGATCCGCTTGAGCTCTGAACGGCACATTCACACTAACATTACCTGTTCATATTGTTTCAAAATGATGTATTACCTGCAGTCTCTGTGTGTTCTTGGTAAGTTAAGAGATGAAATCTTCTGGTAATGTCATGGGATTTCTGAAGTGATATTTATAATCAGAAAAAAAACTGGCCCTATGCCCTCATGGACCCAGACTCTGCTTAGTGCCTCCACTGGAGCATCACAGTGCAATATTGTGAGGTCAGAGTCATTCGTTTTTGTGCCCCCCAAAAAAGGCAGAGAAGTGAAAGGTTAATATGTGAAGTTAAAACAGATTATTATAGTTACTAGAGCTTTTAGTGGGACTGCATGGGTTTAATGGTCAGATGAGACCAAAATAAAGCTTGGTGGAAAAACACTAAACTCTTTAAGTTAAAGTAAAAGCTCCCTTCGTTTGAGGGCATTTGACATTCCAGTATTCAGTGAATTTGCAGAGAAACTCTATTTGCAGAGTTTGTTTTCCTGTTAATATTTAGCTTATTTTCTGCTTATTATTGAACTTGTTTTCTGTGTCAAAGAACAGTTTTGCAGAGCAATGCACTTTTGTCATCAGACTATAATGTAAAAAGCCACTGATGTTTGCACTTGGATGGACCTGGAACAGGTTTTGATAACCGCTTGGTTTTACTCAGTCTACTGTTTGTTATGGGAAATGCATTCAGTCTCACCTGAACCAAACGGAGAAAAAATATTAAAGAAAGAAAGAAAGAAAAAGACAGATATCCAGAAGCAGAGGGAGAGAAATGTGCAGCTCTAAACTTGTGCTAAATTTAAATAAAACATCATTATAACCATTCAGTAGTACTCAGTGTTTGAAATATCATGATACATATGTCAAGAGAAATATCATCATGAGACACTCATAATACAGCACATGACCTACATGTCCAGGCCACTTTTCAAGCAGTTCATGATAGCTGCTGCAGTGCAGAAATCATTCCCAGTAGCAGCACTGAAGGGACACAATTCACTCAACACATGTTTGGTAGCTGAGCTGAACCAGACAGTTATAGAAGTGCAGAGGATGGATTCTATGATGGCGGAGTAGAACTGTTTCAGCAGCTCCCGTGGTAGGTTGACCTTCCTCAGCTGGTGAAGGAAATACAACCTCTGCTGGACCTTTTCACAATTGGAGTCAATGTGAGTGTCCCACTTCAGGTCCTGAGAGATTGTGGTGCCCAGGAACCTGAATGATACCACTGCAATCACAGTGCTGTCGATGTTG